>NW_026871938.1:900000-1182851 GCF_033458585.1 Syngnathus typhle | reverse complement strand
GATTGACAATAAAGCAGACTTTGACTTTTGACATGGTCACATTATAAAAATATTGTATAACAATACAATTAAATGGGCTTTTTTTTAATAAAATCTGCTCCGACCTGTTGTGAAATTTAATTGAAATAATTGAAATAAAGTTGTTGTTCTTTAAAAATGATTAAATTCGTCTTTTTTCATTCTGTGTAATTGCATTCTGCTGTATGCACCAAAAAAAAAGAGTGTAATATCGGTTTCATCAGTATATAATTGAAACCGGAAGGTATTCGGAAATCCCTGCGGTCAGTAGATTATATAACGGCTGTGCAATGAGAAGTCAAGACATGTTCCACGAGAGCAGGCGGTCAAGGCAAGAGTAATCTCGACGCAACATGCCCAACATGTGTAAGTCAGTGATGAATGTTTCCTGAATTTTCTTCCTCTTTTGCCATTCATTCATGATTTTCTTCTGCTTCCGCATTAGACACGCAAATTCTCGCGGTGGGCTTGGTGGCTTTTCTAGTACTGCGAGCCAATGGCGCTCCGTTGACAGAAGCGACCACCGTCTTGCCATCAAGCGACACCTCAAGTGAGGAGGAAACGGCGCCCTCTGACCTGCTGACCTCTGCTCATGTTTGGGACTCGGTTCTGGGTACCGCTAAAGAACACCAGAAAGCTGTAAGTGGAAATTCAGAAAGCACCTTCATTGTCTTCTCCTGGCTGTAAAACATATCTGACTTGTGACTAATTTCAATATCAGTTTGATGATGAATTCCAAAACAATGTCAACTTTCATTTACTGGAGCACTACAAAGCACCTCAGTTTCCAGCAAACTGCCCCAGCTCCAACTTTAGCAAGGTAAGAACCAGAAATGGAAAACCACCAGAGGTGGGAGAAAATACAGACACTGACACTTTCCATAATTGTTTGCTAGCATCGGCTTGACTTTTATGCGTAGGTTGAATAGATATTTGTTTTTTAACTGACCTAAATATTCTTTTTTCCAGGAGGCTTGCCTGCACAGGCTGGCCCAAGGTCTGTCCACTTACATAATTCTTCTCAAGCACGTGGAGAAGGAATATCCCGGCAGTAAAATTCTGTCTGAGGCCAAACACTACTCTGAACTCCTGCTCTACAATATCAAACAAAAGGTTGGCCAGTGTGACAATTTAGGGATAGGAAATGAATTTTGCTGTTACTATAATACCTATTTTGACATTGTGTTGCTTACTCTTGTCCGGCAGATGAAAAAACCAGAAGAGGTCACAGGCCTGAGTAGCAATGAGGAAGAGAGCCTATTGAGGTCACTGTACCACCCCGATGCTTTCCACAGAAAGATGACGGCGCACAACATCCTGCGGAAGCTCTACATCTTCATTGTTGACGGCGAGAGGGCGCTGAGGCGCAAAGAACGGCGAAGGGGAAAACATGCCAAGGTCTTCGCCATGTTTAGTTTATTGCGGTAGTCACGTCCGCCACTGAAGCCCGTCGGAAATGTTGGGCAAAACATGAAGTGAATTAAGTTGTTGGATCTGCACTGATGTGTCGTAACCCACTGATTGATGATGTATTTGTTTTTGCATGACGCACTGAGTTTTTTAATTTTTTTATTCTGTAGATAACCTATTTATTGCTCATTCAAAAAAGCCATTGTGAATCTAAGACCTTATTTATTGCAAACAGTCGTATGAATTATTTAAAGAAGATATTTATTACATATTATTGTTTTTATACTTGAAGGCATGATAATTATATTTATTTTTTAAACGGAATGTATTTTTAAAACATGAATAAAACTATTTGCTTACTTGTGAATTGAACTGCTTGATTTATAACACTTTGGCAGGTGTCTTTTGAGAATTTCACTTATTAGATTGAACTACAGAAATCTCTTTTTCTGAGATTCAAAGACATCGTATATATATATATATATATATTTGCAAAACTGAAATATCGTAAGGCCACTTATGGGCTTTACTGTCAGACATTTATTGACAAAAACATGGAACAGACTTCAAGACAATGTCGTAACGATAACAAATAAATATCTCAGACCAAATTGACTTTCAGGTGGCCAACTCGTCGTGGTCTTCGGGTGGAGGTTGTTGATGCAGGTGCACGTCATCCTTCTTCAACCCCAAAGTAAACTGAAACGAAGCAAAAACAGCCAACGATACATATGTCATTGTTGTTTTTGACTTAATCTGCCATTTTTTTTAAGGTTCTCTTTCTACATATTTACCAAACACAAGCGATACATTAACTTCAATACAAAAAAAGGGCACTACCTCAAATACAATTTAGAAAACAGTTTGACTGAAATGGTAGTCATTCAATAAATAAATATACGCACATTTTCTTTTTCAAATTGCAGCCTTTGCGGTTTTGAAAATTGCAGTTGATCACATTGCAACGTCGACTTGAATTCTATTCATCTCTCAGTTTTAATGCACAGACAGACACACGAGAGAAAACGCTGACACAGAAGCAGTGGATGACGCAAATCAGTGTTGCCGCAAGCAGACCTGTTGCTGAGATTGTCTCATGTGTTGAGACGAGCGACACTAGACGGTGTTCAGGTGAACGTCACCACCAAGAATTTACCGATAACGACAGTGGAGTGGTTTTCACTACAGGTAAACAGCTGGCAAATGTGACAAAAATTCCAAAATCTCATAGAGAAAAGTTCCTACGACAAATAAAAGCACAAGAAAAGTTAAAAGGAAAATTGGAAGTGAGACGTAAAAAACAGGAACTAAAGAGAATGATGAAAAACTCTAAAGAGAGGGAACAGTACAGTCAAATTGCAGAGGTAAGACAAAGGAAATTGGGTTATATTAGAACCCGTTATCAACAGGACAAGCGTTTTTGTGCCAAACAAAAGTCCTATTTTACACAACGTTGTCAGACGGATCATGAGTTTAAGAAGAAAAACCTTTCCCGTTTCTCACGTCGTTATAGGACAGATGAGTGTTTTACGATGAGACGACGCGCTTACATCACAGAACGTTACCGTGACGATGTTGGGTTTCGAAACAGGCAGCGCTCTTACATGACACGCCGTTATTTAAACAACCCTGAATTCCGATTAAAACATCAGGAAATCATGAGGCGCATAATGGCAAAAAAATCTGATTCACTGAAGACCAAAACAATGCGCAGAGTAAGTACGCTTTTGAAAAAATACTAAGTCATAAACCGACTATGTAGGGAGCGAAATGACTGTGTGCTCATGAAAGCTGTTGAGGTATTCAAAGCCCAAATTAAGAATGGCCCCACATTTGTCTGCACTGTTTGCCACAGAGCATTGTTTCCGAACCAAGTACGCGCTTGTCAACGTAGATTTTATAAGAAAAACAGACATGTTGTTGCAAGTTGTCTCACGGGACAATTTGTCCATATCTGTGATGATGAATGTCAGGCCTCGTGCAGCGTACCAGCTGAAAGAAAACTGGAGTGGATATGTCACACTTGCTATAGTCACCTCAAAGATGGTAAAATGCCTGCACTTGCTGTTGCGAACAATCTCACACTCTCTGATATTCCAAAGGAACTGTGTGGATTGAACATACTGGAGAGACACCTCATTTCCAAATGCATATCATTTGCCAAAATTGTACCTCTTCCCAAAGGTCAACAACGAGCCATTCGTGGAAATGTGGTGTGCGTGCCATCGGAAGTACAAGAGACGGTCAATGTCTTGCCCAGACTAAGAAGTAAGTCACAGATGTTGATAGTGAAACTGAAGAGACGGCTTTGCTACAAAGGCCATCAGTTTTTTCAAACTGTCACTTGGTCTAAGCTAATGAGCGCTCTGATGAAACTGAAACAAGTCCATCCACAGTACAGAGACATAACCATTCGCGACGATGCGGACCTTTGCGACCCAACCCTCACTGACGATGAGAGCAGCTCCGATGAAGCGCAAATGAGCGACAGTGAGTACAATGAGGAAGCTCCGGAGGAGATGTACAGATTTGAAAGTGATGCTCTGTGTGGGATGAACAGTGACTCTCAACATGACAACAGTGGTAACAAACAGCAACAAGGAAATTCGGAAGACGGTGATCAACCAAATGGTGGAGTGATACTTGAATCATGTCTCCAACCCAATGATGTGGCAGAGGAAATTATGAGTTTTACAGAGGGCATTTATTGTGTTGCTCCTGCAGAAAGAAACAACCCAGTAAGTTTTTTCAAGACTCCCAAGCTTGAGGCCATGGCTTTTCCAGTGCAGTTTCCCACTGGTCAGAACACCCTCGATGAAGAGAGAGCAATAAAACTCACACCAAGCAAATATTTCAAAACCCGTCTGTGTTGCGTGGATGAACGCTTTGCTCGAGATACCAACTACTTGTTCTTTGCCCAGTTTGTGACTGAAATTTACCAGGCAACGTCGAGCATGACAATACAGCTGCGCAAAGGTAAGCCTTTTACCAGGGATGGTCGAAGGATAAACAATGCCATGCTTCAGGACAAACGTGAAGTTGAGAAACTGGTGCGCAGCAAAGATGCTGTCCGATTCATGACACCGCTGAGAGGTACGCCGGCCTATTGGGAGAAAACCACCAAAGATCTTTTTGCTATGATCCGGCAGCTGGGCACACCCACGTTCTTTTGCACATTTTCTGCTGCCGAAATGCGTTGGGAAGAGGTCATCACCGCCATCAAAGCGCAACAAGGTGAAGTAGTGAATTTCGCCCAACTTGACTGGGCTACCAAGTGTGAGATCCTACGCAGTTATCCTGTGATGACGATGCGCATGTTTGACAAGCGTGTGGAAGCTCTGTTCAGAGATTTGATCCTCTCTCCGGCGCAACCGATTGGTGAGGTCGTCGACTACTTTTACCGACTGGAGTTTCAACACAGAGGAAGTCCTCACATTCATTGCCTCATATGGGTTCGAGGTGCCCCTGTATTTGAGGAAGCCACGGATGGAGCCATCTGTCATTTTGTGTCTCGCTACATCTCGGCCGAGCTGCCGGACCCGCAGAAGGAAGCGGAATTGTACAAAAAGGTCACAGAGGTTCAGATGCACAGCAAAAGTCACTCCAAATCGTGCGTCAAACACCAAGGTGCAAATTGCCGCTTTGGATTCCCCAAACAACCGTGCGATGAAACAATGATCGTCAGACCTGCGCCCGTCGACGACGACAATCGAGATCAACGCAATGACGATCGGTTGGCGTCGAATGCCAAGCTTGTTCCCGTGCTAAATCTGCTGAATGAGCCTGAAACGGCATCCCTGACTTTGCCTCAGCTACTGGCTAAACGTAAGCTCACCGGTGACGAGTACATGAACTGTTTGCGCATGACGGCCTCGTCGAGTTCTGTCGTGCTTAAGCGAGAACCGAAAGACTGCTGGGTCAACAACTACAACCGCCATTTGCTTCTTGCCTGGGATGGAAACCTGGACATCCAATACATCCTGAATGCCTACTCTTGCATCGCATACATCTGCAGCTACATCAGCAAGGCTGAACACGGTCTGAGCCAATACCTGAAATCGGTCATTGAAAACTCCCGCTGCGCAAATGTCTACGAGAGCGATGAAATGAAGCAAATTATGCAAGCGTACTCCAAGAAAAGAGAAGTGAGTGCTCAGGAATGCGTCGCACGTGCGTGCGGCTTGCATATGAAACAGTCCTCCCGCATGGTGGTATTTGTACAAACGAGTGACAATGCGCTGAAAATGAGTTATCCTCTCTCGCTCCTTGAGGGCAAAACGCAGGAATCTCATGAAGTGTGGATGACTGGCCTGCCGGAAAAATACAAATCCAGACCTCAAACAGAGGAATTTGAAGTCATGTGCTTGGCTGATTTTGCATCAATGTGCAGAATTGTTTATGGCAAACAAGCCAAAGGTAAGAATGTTTTGCCTCTGCTGAACGACATGGGCTTTGTCCAGAAAAGAACAGAAAAACATGCGGTCATCAAACACTGCAAATACTCTGAACAAAAGAATCCGGAGGAATATTACTGCTCCTTGCTCAAGCTGTACCTGCCTCATCGTGCTGATTGCCAATTAAAATCTGAACGCTGTCCTTCCTATCAGTTGTTTCATGATAACGCCTGTGTACAGTTACCGTATAACGACTCTGTGGAGCGCGTGTGCCAAATTGTCAGAAGGAACAGAGAAAGGTATGAGAAATACAGTCGAGACATTGACAACGCCATCCAAGAGGTGGAGGAGAGTGGGCTCGTCATAAACGAATGGTGCCACCTGGCTCCCGAGAGTGAGTTGCAAAGACTCGAATGCGTTGAGGAAATGAACGCGAGAGATGAACCGAACGACAACGTGGAGGAAAATGTCCCGGACTATAACGTCAGGTCCAAAACAACGCAAATGTCCATCGTGACAGAGGCTGCAGCCATCGATCCCGCAGTGTTACGCGACATGTATCGTAACCTGAACCAAAAGCAAGCGTCCGTCTTCTACAAGGTCAGAGATTGGTGCATAAAACGTGTGTGTAGCTCAAAGCCCATTGAGCAGTTCTTCTACCACATCAACGGTGGCGCCGGGACCGGCAAATCGCATCTGATCAAGTGTATCCACGCAGAGGCTACCAAAATACAGCAGAGACTACCACGACTGGCTGAGGAGGCCGACATTTCCAAGCAAACGGTTGTTCTCGCAGCTTTCACTGGCACGGCGGCGTTCAACATTTCCGGGGCAACGTTGCATTGTCTACTCAAACTGCCGAGAAGTCTCAAACCCCCGTACCACGGGCTGGGCAATAAACTGGACGAAGTCAGAGCCGAGCTGTCCATCGCCGAAATACTCATCATCGATGAGATTTCCATGGTGTCGAAAGACCTCTTTGCCTACGTGAATGCCAGGTTGAAACAAATCAAAGGAATTAATTTACCTTTCGGTGGCATGTCTGTTCTTGCTGTTGGAGATTTCTTTCAGCTCCCTCCCGTGAGACAGTCCAAACCTCTGTGCGTGTACGATCCTACGCGGCTGGACCACTGGCGTGACGACTTCAAAAAGATCACGCTCACCGCCATCATGAGGCAGAAAGACGATGTCGCCTTTGCCGAACTGCTGAACCGACTCCGCGTCAAAGAAAAGTCAGATGAACTGTCGGAAATGGACAGAGCTCTCCTTGCCACGAGGTACACTTCCCCAGAAATGTGTCCAAAGCATATTCTGCATGTTTTTGCCACCAATAAACAGGTGGATGGCCATAACTCTGCGATGCTGGAACTGTCTCATAAGGACATTGTGCAGATTGACGCAGATGACTACAAGAAAGACAAAGGAACTGGCAGAATGGCAAGGCAAGCTTCCCCTGTGCAAGGCGCTAAGAATGAGCTCCCGGACTCAATCAAAGTTGCCTTGGGTGCTCGTGTTATGATCACACGGAACGTTGATGTTCAATCAGGTCTGTGCAACGGGATGTTTGCAAAAGTTGTCAAATTGGTGAACTATCCAAATGAAGCCCGTGTCCAGAAACTTGGGTTGGAACTCGATCATGTGAGTAACACAGCGCGTGCTGCTAACCCCGTGTACATTGACAGACTGGAGGAGAAGCTGAACAAGGCTGGAGTGACGCGCCGACAGTTTCCCATCAAGCTTGCTTTTGCCTGCACGATCCACAAGGTACAAGGCATGACAACGTCACAGGCTGCAGTTTCGCTGAAAGGTGTTTTCGAACACGGCATGGGGTACGTAGCTCTGAGTAGAGTGACTTCGCTCAGTGGTCTGCATATTCTGCATATGGATGAGAGAAGGCTTCATGCAAATCCACAAATCACTGCTGCTCTTGCTGAGATGGCAGAGGATTCTTTGGAGAGCGTCATGCCCCTCCTTCACGTGATGCCGTCGGTAGATCGGGCAAATCACCTGGTTGTCGTCCATCATAACACCGAAGGGCTGTCTTGTCACGTGCAAGATATCGTGTCTCATCACGAACTGCTTTTCGCTGATGTTTTGTGCTTCACAGAGACACACCTCCAAGGATCAGTGGCCGATGGACGTGCTTGCTTGGAAGGCTACACGATGTTTTGCAGGAACCGAAGTGATTCTTACACAAACTGTCCTGACTTGGCTACAAAACGTGGTGGCGGCGTAGGTATTTGTGTCAAAAGTCACATCGCGGCCCAGGAAAAGAAATACGTTCAGGGTGTGACCGACATTGAATTTGTTGTGGTGATGTTGGGATCACCGGTGTTTGAGTGATGTTCCAGTTATTTATTTTCTTTCTGTGTGTTCGCAATTGTCATGGTGATTGTTCTGGTGTTTTTTTAACTCGGCTGTATGTATTTGTTTGTTCACGCTGATTTCTCCGACTGCCCGAAATTTTCCATATTCTCAGTTTATGTGTATATCTGTCATCTCAGGGACACGAAGAAAGAATCCGATCTGGCGAAAGCCCGTGCGGCTCTGGACTCAGAGGCCACAGAGCGTGAACGTCTGCAGGTGAAGTTGTCCAAGCTGAAGATTGATTTTGACGAGCTGGAAGCAAGGTGAGGCCCGCCCGGCCATTTTATCAAAAATATGCCAACAACAAAATGGATAGTGGATATTAGTGCTGACACAATTGCTTTGCTGCTGGGGCCACACCCCAAGGAAAATCCTCCTCGTGACTAATTGCAGCTCAATTGGACTTTCAGTTAACCATCCCATATGTGGGACTCACGATGGGATCACCGGTGTTTGAGTGATGTTCCAGTTATTTATTTTCTTTCTGTGTGTTCGCATTTGTCATGGTGATAATACTAGCCAACTTACATTGGCTCCCGGTCCATTTAAGATGTGACTTCAAGGTTCTTCTACTAACCTATAAATCGCTGCATGGCTTAGCGCCTTCATATCTCGTCGACCTAGTTGTTCCTTATGTTCCGTCTCGTAACCTTCGTTCGCAAAACGCTACCCTTTTAGCGACACCGAGGGCCAAGAAAATGTCTGCAGGCTCTAGAGCATTTTCTATTCGGGCTCCAGAGCTTTGGAATGCCCTACCAATGGATATTAGGACTGCTACCTCAGTAGAAACATTTAAGACACGTTTAAAGACACATTTCTATGACGTGGCCTTTAACTAACCTGTAGTGGCCGATTCGGCTGGAGTTTGTTTTCTCTCCCTCTCCACCCCCTCCCTCCCCCCTCCCCGGCCGGGGAGGTGGTTAGGTGGCACCCATGCTGACAGCGGCTATCTGGATTCTCGTGGGCCAATTCAGGATGGGGGAACTGCAGCTCAACCTCCTCGAAGACACTGCCAGGACAATTGAGGGCTCCTTCGGCAGCCCTCTGCTATGACATGGACATCCACTTTTTATTTAATTGATTTTCATGTTGTACCATTTGTGCCCTCTCTGCATCCATTTCAACCTGGTGATCCTGAAAGGGGGATCCTTCCATCTGTGGTCCCTTCTCAAGGTTTCTCATTTTCCCCTGGTAGGGGTTTTTAAGTTTTTCCTTGCCCTTTTGGGAGCTTAAGATCAGGGGATGCTTTGAGAATAATTGTCAATTTCTATGTGAAGCCCTTTGAGACTGCTTGTGATTTAGGGCTATACAAATAAACTTGACTTGACTTGATTGTTCTGGTGTTTTTTTAACTCGGCTGTATGTATTTGTTTGTTCACGCTGATTTCTCCGACTGCCCGAAATTTTCCATATTCTCAGTTTATGTGTATATCTGTCATCACAGGGACACGAAGAAAGAATCCAATCTGGCGAAAGCCCGTGCGGCTCTGGACTCAGAGGCCACAGAGCGTGAACGTCTGCAGGTGAAGTTGTCCAAGCTGAAGATTGATTTTGACGAGCTGGAAGCAAGGTGAGGCCCGCCCGGCCATTTTATCAAAAATATGCCAACAACAAAATGGATAGTGGATATTAGTGCTGACATAATTGCTTTGCTGCTGGGGCCACACCCCAAGGAAAATCCTCCTCGTGACTAATTGCAGCTCAATTGGACTTTCAGTTAACCATCCCATAGTCGCACATCAATATAAATAGCGCATTTGACTGCGTCGAGGGTTTAATACTGTTTTTGCTCAGGAAGTCGCATCACATTCAAATCCTTAAAGATGAGCTGGAGTTTGAAAAGAAGCTGCATTCCGCGGTCGGTAATTACCATGACTATCGCTTATTTAATTAATGAAAATAAAGCTGAGTCATTCTCACGTCTCACGTAGGACTTGCGCATGGTCCAAAGCCAGCACGAGTCTCGCATGGTGGAGTTGGAAGCCGGCCAAAAAGTGAAAGATCTGGAGGAGGCTCTGTCTACAGAGAGGGAGCGGACCCAGAACAAGGAGGAGAGGTCTTTTTACAGCTTTAGAACATACCACAACGTTTGCTCTCATAGCAATTAATGTCTCCACGTTTATCCCCAGGGTACGCCAAACCATGTCGGCCAGCAAAAAGAGGAAACGTCCGAAGGACAGCGAGGGTTTGAGCTCGGGCGGATGCAATGTGCCTCGTCCTAAAATCGCCCAGCAGGTCACTGTGGATGAGCAGCAGGTCACTGTGGATGAGCAGCAGGTCACTCTGGATGAGGTGGACTCGTACGGCAAATATGTCAGACTCCGCAATACAGTTGATGAGGTCAGTGGATGTGTCACAGGGGAACATCTTACGAAATTTGCACATTTTCCAGTAACGACTAACCTGTTGAGATCAATTTCAACTATTAGGATCAGAATTTGGGGAACTGGCAGGTGAAGCTCCAGATTGGATCTTCTGCTCCCATCGTATTCAAGTTTGCCGCAGAATTCATCCTGAAGGCCCACGAGAGTGTCACGGTAATCAAGCTTATCTGGAAGATCTCAGATACAAGGTGCTCAATATTTCAATGACCTTTACATGCATCAGATCTGGGCGGCTGACGCTGGCCGAAACCACAATCCTCCCTCTGATCTAGTCTGGGAGACACAGTCCAACTGGGGACCCGTAGGCCAGGTCCACTTTACCTTGATCAACGCCAACGGAGAGGTGACACATCTTTCAAGCGACAAGAAGCAATATTTCTATTTTGACGTCCGTTTTTCTTCCAGGAAATAAGGATGAGCAAAGCCACTGGCGCACGTTTGGAAGATGATGATGGAAATTCCACTTCCACCGTGGGATAGAGGAAATGGAATTTCGGTTTCTTGTGTGTCTTGACATATGAAGGGATTGACAATAAAGCAGACTTTGACTTTTGACATGGTCACATTATAAAAATATTGTATAACAATACAATTAAATGGGCTTTTTTTAAAATAAAATCTGCTCCGACCTGTTGTGAAATCTAATTGAAATAATTGAAATAAAGTTGTTGTTCTTTAAAAATGATTGAATTCGTCTTTTTTCATTCTGTGTAATTACATTCTGCTGTATGCACCAAAAAAAAAAGAGTGTAATATCGGTTTCATCAGTATATAATTGAAACCGTAAGGTATTCGGAAATCCCTGCGGTCAGTAGAATATATAACGGCTGTGCAATGAGAAGTCAAGACATGTTCCACGAGAGCAGGCGGTCAAGGCAAGAGTAATCTCGACGCAACATGCCCAACATGTGTAAGTCAGTGATGAATGTTTCCTGAATTTTCTTCCTCTTTTGCCATTCATTCATGATTTTCTTCTGCTTCCGCATTAGACACGCAAATTCTCGCGGTGGGCTTGGTGGCTTTTCTAGTACTGCGAGCCAATGGCGCTCCGTTGACAGAAGCGACCACCGTCTTGCCATCAAGCGACACCTCAAGTGAGGAGGAAACGGCGCCCTCTGACCTGCTGACCTCTGCTCATGTTTGGGACTCGGTTCTGGGTACCGCTAAAGAACACCAGAAAGCTGTAAGTGGAAATTCAGAAAGCACCTTCATTGTCTTCTCCTGGCTGTAAAACATATCTGACTTGTGACTAATTTCAATATCAGTTTGATGATGAATTCCAAAACAATGTCAACTTTCATTTACTGGAGCACTACAAAGCACCTCAGTTTCCAGCAAACTGCCCCAGCTCCAACTTTAGCAAGGTAAGAACCAGAAATGGAAAACCACCAGAGGTGGGAGAAAATACAGACACTGACACTTTCCATAATTGTTTGCTAGCATCGGCTTGACTTTTATGCGTAGGTTGAATAGATATTTGTTTTTTAACTGACCTAAATATTCTTTTTTCCAGGAGGCTTGCCTGCACAGGCTGGCCCAAGGTCTGTCCACTTACATAATTCTTCTCAAGCACGTGGAGAAGGAATATCCCGGCAGTAAAATTCTGTCTGAGGCCAAACACTACTCTGAACTCCTGCTCTACAATATCAAACAAAAGGTTGGCCAGTGTGACAATTTAGGGATAGGAAATGAATTTTGCTGTTACTATAATACCTATTTTGACATTGTGTTGCTTACTCTTGTCCGGCAGATGAAAAAACCAGAAGAGGTCACAGGCCTGAGTAGCAATGAGGAAGAGAGCCTATTGAGGTCACTGTACCACCCCGATGCTTTCCACAGAAAGATGACGGCGCACAACATCCTGCGGAAGCTCTACATCTTCATTGTTGACGGCGAGAGGGCGCTGAGGCGCAAAGAACGGCGAAGGGGAAAACATGCCAAGGTCTTCGCCATGTTTAGTTTATTGCGGTAGTCACGTCCGCCACTGAAGCCCGTCGGAAATGTTGGGCAAAACATGAAGTGAATTAAGTTGTTGGATCTGCACTGATGTGTCGTAACCCACTGATTGATGATGTATTTGTTTTTGCATGACGCACTGAGTTTTTTAATTTTTTTATTCTGTAGATAACCTATTTATTGCTCATTCAAAAAAGCCATTGTGAATCTAAGACCTTATTTATTGCAAACAGTCGTATGAATTATTTAAAGAAGATATTTATTACATATTATTGTTTTTATACTTGAAGGCATGATAATTATATTTATTTTTTAAACGGAATGTATTTTTAAAACATGAATAAAACTATTTGCTTACTTGTGAATTGAACTGCTTGATTTATAACACTTTGGCAGGTGTCTTTTGAGAATTTCACTTATTAGATTGAACTACAGAAATCTCTTTTTCTGAGATTCAAAGACATCGTATATATATATATATATATATATTTGCAAAACTGAAATATCGTAAGGCCACTTATGGGCTTTACTGTCAGACATTTATTGACAAAAACATGGAACAGACTTCAAGACAATGTCGTAACGATAACAAATAAATATCTCAGACCAAATTGACTTTCAGGTGGCCAACTCGTCGTGGTCTTCGGTTGGAGGTTGTTGATGCAGGTGCACGTCATCCTTCTTCAACCCCAAAGTAAACTGAAACGAAGCAAAAACAGCCAACGATACATATGTCATTGTTGTTTTTGACTTAATCTGCCATTTTTTTTAAGGTTCTCTTTCTACATATTTACCAAACACAAGCGATACATTAACTTCAATACAAAAAAAGGGCACTACCTCAAATACAATTTAGAAAACAGTTTGACTGAAATGGTAGTCATTCAATAAATAAATATACGCACATTTTCTTTTTCAAATTGCAGCCTTTGCGGTTTTGAAAATTGCAGTTGATCACATTGCAACGTCGACTTGAATTCTATTCATCTCTCAGTTTTAATGCACAGACAGACACACGAGAGAAAACGCTGACACAGAAGCAGTGGATGACGCAAATCAGTGTTGCCGCAAGCAGACCTGTTGCTGAGATTGTCTCATGTGTTGAGACGAGCGACACTAGACGGTGTTCAGGTGAACGTCACCACCAAGAATTTACCGATAACGACAGTGGAGTGGTTTTCACTACAGGTAAACAGCTGGCAAATGTGACAAAAATTCCAAAATCTCATAGAGAAAAGTTCCTACGACAAATAAAAGCACAAGAAAAGTTAAAAGGAAAATTGGAAGTGAGACGTAAAAAACAGGAACTAAAGAGAATGATGAAAAACTCTAAAGAGAGGGAACAGTACAGTCAAATTGCAGAGGTAAGACAAAGGAAATTGGGTTATATTAGAACCCGTTATCAACAGGACAAGCGTTTTTGTGCCAAACAAAAGTCCTATTTTACACAACGTTGTCAGACGGATCATGAGTTTAAGAAGAAAAACCTTTCCCGTTTCTCACGTCGTTATAGGACAGATGAGTGTTTTACGATGAGACGACGCGCTTACATCACAGAACGTTACCGTGACGATGTTGGGTTTCGAAACAGGCAGCGCTCTTACATGACACGCCGTTATTTAAACAACCCTGAATTCCGATTAAAACATCAGGAAATCATGAGGCGCATAATGGCAAAAAAATCTGATTCACTGAAGACCAAAACAATGCGCAGAGTAAGTACGCTTTTGAAAAAATACTAAGTCATAAACCGACTATGTAGGGAGCGAAATGACTGTGTGCTCATGAAAGCTGTTGAGGTATTCAAAGCCCAAATTAAGAATGGCCCCACATTTGTCTGCACTGTTTGCCACAGAGCATTGTTTCCGAACCAAGTACGCGCTTGTCAACGTAGATTTTATAAGAAAAACAGACATGTTGTTGCAAGTTGTCTCACGGGACAATTTGTCCATATCTGTGATGATGAATGTCAGGCCTCGTGCAGCGTACCAGCTGAAAGAAAACTGGAGTGGATATGTCACACTTGCTATAGTCACCTCAAAGATGGTAAAATGCCTGCACTTGCTGTTGCGAACAATCTCACACTCTCTGATATTCCAAAGGAACTGTGTGGATTGAACATACTGGAGAGACACCTCATTTCCAAATGCATATCATTTGCCAAAATTGTACCTCTTCCCAAAGGTCAACAACGAGCCATTCGTGGAAATGTGGTGTGCGTGCCATCGGAAGTACAAGAGACGGTCAATGTCTTGCCCAGACTAAGAAGTAAGTCACAGATGTTGATAGTGAAACTGAAGAGACGGCTTTGCTACAAAGGCCATCAGTTTTTTCAAACTGTCACTTGGTCTAAGCTAATGAGCGCTCTGATGAAACTGAAACAAGTCCATCCACAGTACAGAGACATAACCATTCGCGACGATGCGGACCTTTGCGACCCAACCCTCACTGACGATGAGAGCAGCTCCGATGAAGCGCAAATGAGCGACAGTGAGTACAATGAGGAAGCTCCGGAGGAGATGTACAGATTTGAAAGTGATGCTCTGTGTGGGATGAACAGTGACTCTCAACATGACAACAGTGGTAACAAACAGCAACAAGGAAATTCGGAAGACGGTGATCAACCAAATGGTGGAGTGATACTTGAATCATGTCTCCAACCCAATGATGTGGCAGAGGAAATTATGAGTTTTACAGAGGGCATTTATTGTGTTGCTCCTGCAGAAAGAAACAACCCAGTAAGTTTTTTCAAGACTCCCAAGCTTGAGGCCATGGCTTTTCCAGTGCAGTTTCCCACTGGTCAGAACACCCTCGATGAAGAGAGAGCAATAAAACTCACACCAAGCAAATATTTCAAAACCCGTCTGTGTTGCGTGGATGAACGCTTTGCTCGAGATACCAACTACTTGTTCTTTGCCCAGTTTGTGACTGAAATTTACCAGGCAACGTCGAGCATGACAATACAGCTGCGCAAAGGTAAGCCTTTTACCAGGGATGGTCGAAGGATAAACAATGCCATGCTTCAGGACAAACGTGAAGTTGAGAAACTGGTGCGCAGCAAAGATGCTGTCCGATTCATGACACCGCTGAGAGGTACGCCGGCCTATTGGGAGAAAACCACCAAAGATCTTTTTGCTATGATCCGGCAGCTGGGCACACCCACGTTCTTTTGCACATTTTCTGCTGCCGAAATGCGTTGGGAAGAGGTCATCACCGCCATCAAAGCGCAACAAGGTGAAGTAGTGAATTTCGCCCAACTTGACTGGGCTACCAAGTGTGAGATCCTACGCAGTTATCCTGTGATGACGATGCGCATGTTTGACAAGCGTGTGGAAGCTCTGTTCAGAGATTTGATCCTCTCTCCGGCGCAACCGATTGGTGAGGTCGTCGACTACTTTTACCGACTGGAGTTTCAACACAGAGGAAGTCCTCACATTCATTGCCTCATATGGGTTCGAGGTGCCCCTGTATTTGAGGAAGCCACGGATGGAGCCATCTGTCATTTTGTGTCTCGCTACATCTCGGCCGAGCTGCCGGACCCGCAGAAGGAAGCGGAATTGTACAAAAAGGTCACAGAGGTTCAGATGCACAGCAAAAGTCACTCCAAATCGTGCGTCAAACACCAAGGTGCAAATTGCCGCTTTGGATTCCCCAAACAACCGTGCGATGAAACAATGATCGTCAGACCTGCGCCCGTCGACGACGACAATCGAGATCAACGCAATGACGATCGGTTGGCGTCGAATGCCAAGCTTGTTCCCGTGCTAAATCTGCTGAATGAGCCTGAAACGGCATCCCTGACTTTGCCTCAGCTACTGGCTAAACGTAAGCTCACCGGTGACGAGTACATGAACTGTTTGCGCATGACGGCCTCGTCGAGTTCTGTCGTGCTTAAGCGAGAACCGAAAGACTGCTGGGTCAACAACTACAACCGCCATTTGCTTCTTGCCTGGGATGGAAACCTGGACATCCAATACATCCTGAATGCCTACTCTTGCATCGCATACATCTGCAGCTACATCAGCAAGGCTGAACACGGTCTGAGCCAATACCTGAAATCGGTCATTGAAAACTCCCGCTGCGCAAATGTCTACGAGAGCGATGAAATGAAGCAAATTATGCAAGCGTATTCCAAGAAAAGAGAAGTGAGTGCTCAGGAATGCGTCGCACGTGCGTGCGGCTTGCATATGAAACAGTCCTCCCGCATGGTGGTGGTATTTGTACAAACGAGTGACAATGCGCTGAAAATGAGTTATCCTCTCTCGCTCCTTGAGGGCAAAACGCAGGAATCTCATGAAGTGTGGATGACTGGCCTGCCGGAAAAATACAAATCCAGACCTCAAACAGAGGAATTTGAAGTCATGTGCTTGGCTGATTTTGCATCAATGTGCAGAATTGTTTATGGCAAACAAGCCAAAGGTAAGAATGTTTTGCCTCTGCTGAACGACATGGGCTTTGTCCAGAAAAGAACAGAAAAACATGCGGTCATCAAATACTGCAAATACTCAGAACAAAAGAATCCGGAGGAATATTACTGCTCCTTGCTCAAGCTGTACCTGCCTCATCGTGCTGATTGCCAATTAAAATCTGAACGCTGTCCTTCCTATCAGTTGTTTCATGATAACGCCTGTGTACAGTTACCGTATAACGACTCTGTGGAGCGCGTGTGCCAAATTGTCAGAAGGAACAGAGAAAGGTATGAGAAATACAGTCGAGACATTGACAACGCCATCCAAGAGGTGGAGGAGAGTGGGCTCGTCATAAACGAATGGTGCCACCTGGCTCCCGAGAGTGAGTTGCAAAGACTCGAATGCGTTGAGGAAATGAACGCGAGAGATGAACCGAACGACAACGTGGAGGAAAATGTCCCGGACTATAACGTCAGGTCCAAAACAACGCAAATGTCCATCGTGACAGAGGCTGCAGCCATCGATCCTGCAGTGTTACGCGACATGTATCGTAACCTGAACCAAAAGCAAGCGTCCGTCTTCTACAAGGTCAGAGATTGGTGCATAAAACGTGTGTGTAGCTCAAAGCCCATTGAGCAGTTCTTCTACCACATTAACGGTGGCGCCGGGACCGGCAAATCGCATCTGATCAAGTGTATCCACGCAGAGGCTACCAAAATACTGCAGAGACTACCACGACTGGCTGAGGAGGCCGACATTTCCAAGCAAACGGTTGTTCTCGCAGCTTTCACTGGCACGGCGGCGTTCAACATTTCCGGGGCAACGTTGCATTGTCTACTCAAACTGCCGAGAAGTCTCAAACCCCCGTACCACGGGCTGGGCAATAAACTGGACGAAGTCAGAGCCGAGCTGTCCATCGCCGAAATACTCATCATCGATGAGATTTCCATGGTGTCGAAAGACCTCTTTGCCTACGTGAATGCCAGGTTGAAACAAATCAAAGGAATTAATTTACCTTTCGGTGGCATGTCTGTTCTTGCTGTTGGAGATTTCTTTCAGCTCCCTCCCGTGAGACAGTCCAAACCTCTGTGCGTGTACGATCCTACGCGGCTGGACCACTGGCGTGACGACTTCAAAAAGATCACGCTCACCGCCATCATGAGGCAGAAAGACGATGTCGCCTTTGCCGAACTGCTGAACCGACTCCGCGTCAAAGAAAAGTCAGATGAACTGTCGGAAATGGACAGAGCTCTCCTTGCCACGAGGTACACTTCCCCAGAAATGTGTCCAAAGCATATTCTGCATGTTTTTGCCACCAATAAACAGGTGGATGGCCATAACTCTGCGATGCTGGAACTGTTTCATAAGGACATTGTGCAGATTGACGCGGATGACTACAAGAAAGACAAAGGAACTGGCAGAATGGCAAGGCAAGCTTCCCCTGTGCAAGGCGCTAAGAATGAGCTCCCGGACTCAATCAAAGTTGCCTTGGGTGCTCGTGTTATGATCACACGGAACGTTGATGTTCAATCAGGTCTGTGCAACGGGATGTTTGCAAAAGTTGTCAAATTGGTGAACTATCCAAATGAAGCCTGTTAGGGTTTGCAGAATATCTTCATCGTATGATTATGTTGGAATATAACCTGTAATAATTTAACTAGTTTGTCCTGTCTAGACAAAATTAGTTAACCAAAGTGCTAAGATCATTTCAACTTATTGACTAGCTGCAGAGGAAGCAATCAAAGTTGCTTTGTTTACAGAACGTCGTAAAAGGTCCCCTGCTATGCTTTGATCAGCAGGGGACCCCTCTTCACCCAACCTGTGTGTTCCCAAACCCCCACTTTCAACCCCACTTTGTTTCTCTCAATAAATAAGCGCCTGACGAGGCCTGAGTCAGATTTCATTCGACTATCGCTGAGAGCACAGCGACGAGTGAACTCTCCGCCTGCAGGTGTCTAAAACGACTAACTTGTCTCCAGTGTGGTCCTTGCAAAATAAGTTAGAGTGAACACCACCCTAACATTTTTGGTGCCGAAACCCGGGACCCTCATACCCGCCATCTGGCTGACGGAGGAGGACGTGCCTTCCATTCTTCTGGCGAATGTTCGATCGCTGGACAACAAAATGGATTACATTCGCCTGCTGCAATCTACAAACCGGACAGTGCGGGACTGCTGTGTGCTCGTGTTCACTGAGACTTGGTTGACTGTCAACATTCCGGACTCTGCCGTACATCTGGAGCGGCTAGCGTGCTATCGGGCGGACCGGGCCATTGTACAAGGGGGGAAATCTCGTGGAGGTGGAATATGCGTCTACATCCGTGACGAATGGTGCCGGGACTCTGTGGTGGTATGCAAGCACTGCTCGCCACTGGCGGAGTTCGTGATCATTAAGTGCCGTCCTTTTTACCTGCCAAGGGAATTTACCGCGATTCTGCTAGTCGCGGTTTACATCCCGCCTTCCAACATCGAAGGCGACAGGGTCGCGGCTCTTAGTGAACTGTACCAGGCTGTCAGTGAACAAGAGACAGCGCACCCTGACGGTTTCACCATCTTCGCTGGGGATTTTAATCATGCTAACCTGAAGTCTGTTTTTCCGAGGCTTCACCAGCATGTTAATTTTCCTACGCGTGGCGACAGCTTCCTGGACCGGGTCTACTCTTCGCATAAAGGAGCTTTCAAAGCCGCCCCCCTCCCCCATCTTGGACTTTCTGACCATATCACTGTTATGCTTTTGCCCGCATACAGACAAATGGTGAGAGCGTCCAGGCCGGTTCGCAAGCAGGTACGGGTGTGGCCTGAGGGTGCCTCTGATGCACTGCGTGACTGCTTTGGCTGTACTGACTGGAACATGTTTAGGAGGGCTGCCGCTTGCGACGATCGGACAGACATTGAGGAGTATACTGACTCTGTTTCCTCCTACATCAGGAAGTGTATTGATGATGTGACTCTCTCAAAATCCATCGTCACTCGGGCTAATCGGAAGCCATGGCTGACAGGGGGTGTCTTCAGGCTTCTGAGGGCCAGGGACAAAGCCTTTAGAGCAGGGGATGAGGCTGGCTTGAGGACTGCGAGGGCCGTCCTGTCCCGGGGCATCAAAGAAGCAAAGAGGGCGTTCTCGTGCAAAATTACCGCCCACTTCAAGGACAGCAGGGACGCACGGAGCCTTTGGCAGGGCATTCAGACCATCACGGATTACAAGCCCGCGCCGCAGAGCTGTGAAGGCGACGTCCGTCTGCTCAATGACCTCAACCGCTTCTTTGCTCGCTTCGACGCTCAGAACAGCACTTGCCCGCTGAAGGCCACTCCCCCTTCACACGAGCTGCCCCTGTGCCTCTCCGCCGACAGCGTGAGGAGGGCGCTTGCCGCCATCAACATCCGTAAGGCGGCGGGCCCTGACAACATCCCGGGTCGGGCGCTGAAGGACTGCGCTGGTGAGCTGACGGATGTCTTCACGGACATCTTTAACACTTCCCTGCAGCAGGCCATCGTCCCGTCGTGTTTCAAAGCTGCCACCATCGTACCTGTGCCGAAGAAACCCGCTCCGTCCTGCTTCAATGACTACCGCCCCGTGGCACTTACGCCCATCATCATGAAGTGCTTTGAGCGGCTTGTCATGGAGCACATCCGATCCGTTCTCCCGCCCACCATTGACCCCTTCCAGTTTGCGTACCGAGCCAAGCGGTCTTCGGAGGATGCCATCTGCTCTGCCCTCCACTCGGCCTTCACCCACCTGGAGAGGAGGGACTCGTATGTGAGATTGCTGTTTGTGGACTTCAGTTCTGCCTTCAACACCATTGTGCCACAACGCCTCATCAGCAAACTTGACGCGCTGGGCCTCAGTACCTACCTCTGCAACTGGCTACTGGACTTCCTCTGTCAGAGGCCACAGGTAGTACGTGTTGGCGACAAAATCTCCGCCAGCATCACGCTGAGCACGGGGGCCCCCCAAGGCTGCGTGCTCAGTCCGCTGCTCTTCACCCTCCTGACGCATGACTGCACTGCAACCTACAGCGACAACCGTATCGTGAAGTTTGCTGACGACACGACTCTGGTGGGTCTCATCACCAAGGGAGACGAGACTCAATACAGGCTGGAGGTTGACCTTCTGACCACGTGGTGCAGGGACAACAACCTCCTGCTGAACGTCGACAAGACCAAGGAGATTGTTGTGGACTTCCGGAAGGGTCACACCCAACACCTGCCGCTGACCATCGACGGTGCTGTGGTGGAGCGAGTGAGCAGCGCCAAGTTCCTGGGGGTGCACATCAGTGAGGATCTCTCCTGGTCCACCAACACCGCATCACTGGCAAAGAAAGCCCAGCGCCGCCTGTACTTCCTGCGGAAACTTAGGCGAGCGAGCGCTCCTCCGGCCGTCATGACTGCATTTTACCGCGGCACCATTGAGAGCGTCCTCTCCAGCTGTATTGCTGTTTGGGGTGGCGGCTGCACTGACTACAACTTGAAGGCCCTGCAGCGCATAGTGAACACTGCTGGTAAGATTGCTGGTGCTTCGCTCCCCTCCTTGAAGGACATTTACACCTCCCATCTCACCCGCAAGGCGACCACGATTGTGAGTGATGCGAGTCACCCCGCTCACTCTTTGTTCGAGCTTCTGCCCTCTGGGAAGAGGTACAGAAGCCTGCGCTCCCGCACCTCCAGACTCTCAAACAGCTTCATACTCCAGGCTGTTAGGATCCTGAACTTGCTCCCCCGTTCTGCGTAGCGTCCTGTACTTTTACTGTCTGAACTGTCTGAATGCACACTGGCTCTTATTATTTATTATTTGTTATTACTCTTATTTATTGTTTGTGCCTTTTTGTTTATGATGTTTTTTACTTTTGCGCTATGCTTGCTGGCTCCGTTATTTATTGTGTTATCTGTTTATTTATTATTTATTCATCACTCTTACTATTGATTGTTAGAATTTTTGCCTTCTTGTTTTTATATTGTGTCGCGTACATGTATGTCTATCGTGTTATGTGTCTCGTCACCGTGGGATAGAGAAAAACGTAATTTCGGTCTCTTTGTGTGTTGTGACATGTGGAGAGATTGACAATAAAGCTGACTTTGACTTTGACTTTGCATTGTCGACAAGCCAGCGTCCTTTATGGGGACCTGGAAAAGAAAGTCCTGGGAAGAGAATTTCTTCGCTGGGCCAGCATCTTAGGTCTGCCTTCGTCTGTCAGAGGTGGTTTGACGAGGTCCCACATTGCAGCGGACCAAGGGAGACAAGTAAGTCATAGAAAAAAGCGCAGATACGGCTTTGGTTTGTCCGAGCTATGAGATACGGCTTTGGTGTTTCCAAGCTATGAGATACGGCTTTGGTGTTTCCAAGCTATGAGATACGGCTTTGGTGTTTCCAAGCTATGAAACAGCTGGGTTTCAAGTCCCAGTGGAAGGAACAGGCTAAGAAAAAGAACAGAACTTCTTTTTCTTAAGTGAAGAAGGGCGTGGATTCTTTTTTTTTGTCCGTTGTTCCAGGCTGTTTGCATGAATGTTGTGTGGTTGAGTGTGCGACTGGTAGGATAAATTGACAGCAGAGAGAATTTGGTGAGGGGTCAATTTAAACCTGCATTGAGGATCCTCAAAGAAAAGGAAAAAAAAAAAGGAAATAAAAAAATTGTATAAACCAAAAATACCAAATTAAGATGGGAAATAAGAACGGTAGATCTCTAGCTCTTGAAGAAGATGAGTTCATGGCGAGTAAATGTCTTAATTGTATGCAATACATGCCGAAGTGGAGGAAAAAGTATGGTGTAGAAGGAAAGAGAGAGAGTTGAATTGTGCTAGAATGTGGTTGAAACCTGCGCAAGAGAGAAGAGAACAAACTCAAGAGACAAAAAAATGGAAAGATAAAAAGTGATGAGACCACCATTCAATTAAGGTTTGGAAAAGAATTCTGGGTGCACAGTGGCATCCCATTTGATGATGATAATGATCTAAATGAAGATGCAACAATCTTCTTCCGAAGCTCCCAAAAGGGCAGAGGAGGAGTAAGAGACCAACAAGGCCGCAGGCCGCCATTCAATTCAAACTCCAGCTCAAATTTGGACTGTTGGAACTGTGGGAAACGGGGCCACTTGGCGAGAGCGTGTCGTCGTGCAAAACAATACCAATCAAAGGGTGGAGGAAGAGGCAGAGGAAAAGCCAAATTTTCAACATGTCAAGCTTCCCCCCCCCCTTGTTTGACCGCTCATGCTAATACACAGACATTGTATGCTACATTTAATAGAAATTATTGATTGGTTGTGTTGTAAGATTATACGATCTTCTATATGCAAGCTGAATCTGAGAGATTGAGTTCTTTAAATTTCAAAACAAAGAAAAAACTTAATTTAATTAATTTGCCAGCCGTTTTTATTGTATTGAGTTTTTTTGGGATTAGTGGATTGTTCTATCAGGAACCTTGAATTGAAAATGGTATGTGAATGTTGTGTGGAGTGCTTGGATGAATTGGGACCAATGTGATGGAAAGACTCCTTTTTGGAGACTGTGTGTAAGATGCAAATGAGCATTGATGACTGAATGCCCGACTGAAGGGAAAATACAGGTTGAATGATTGAAGTTGTTGGAGACTGCTATGGGCAAGTAGTTGAGCGACTTTGAAGGAAGAATTATTTTGAGTAAGTTAGATGCTAGGAAGGGAAATAAAAAACCCGAGCAAATACAAACGAAAGAAAAATAAAGGTTGCTTTTGACAAGAGTTGCAAAGAACAGACGAAGAACAGTCCTTGACCCGGCATTTGCGTTTGCCGGTCGTTGATGTGGTTCCCAGACCTGTGTCTTGTGGTTTGTCATTTGTAACGTTTGGCTGTTGTGATCCTCCCAAACAGACATAAGTGATTTGTGCTTTTGTTGTATGTTGTAATTGGTTAGTGGGAGGACTGCTGGAGCTTGCTCCTTCGGTGTCTCACCTGTGCCTTCCTGTCTTCCATTGTCTCCACTTAGACTGGACTGTGGAGGGGGGAGTGTGGTATTGTGGTGTGAGAAGCGTGTAGGAGCCGGCTCCTGTGGTGATTGATATTGTAATTTGATTGTGGGGGAGACTGATGTAGGTGTGGGGCTCTGGACTCTGCGGGTAGCTGTTTGCTGGGTTGGCGCGAGTGGGGGTCGGCGGCATTGATTGTCCCAGTACTGGCCAGGCTGGGATAAATCAGTATGAAAATGCCGCCCCCCCCCCTCTTGCTTCCCTTGCTGTGGCTGCGCGCGGAGTGGGGTCGTACCCACTCCAGGGGTGTGCTGAGTGCGTGGTGGCAAGTGATATTGAAGCAGGGTGATGCCTAGGGAAGGTGTGACAATAGTTGCACGAAGGATAAAAGGCACTGAGGAAAGAAAAAAAAGATAAAGAAAAAGTATAACCAACACGTCAAAATAGAGGATGACGTCTGCGCAGCGTTGTTTGTTGGTATTGTTTGTGAGCTGTGTCTCTGCTGTTTTTGTGTTGTCTGTGTGTTGTGTTATGTGTCAAAAGAATGAAATTCCCTAATATAGGTGCACTAAAGAATTTATTTATCTGTAGTCTATCTGATTTGCACCGCAAAACAAAACCGATTTTGTTAAGATAGGAAGGAAAAATAAAAAAATAAAAATAAAAAGCGAGCAATTTGTTTATGGGCAGTAACTGGTCCACGCTCCTTTAGTGCCTAGCCTTGATTAGACAAAATTTGAGAGATCGAAAGAACTTGCTTTCTGGAATTAGATGATGTACAATTATGAAATACCGACATTTCAAAGCTAAATTTAAAATTTGAGAATAAGAGAGCGATTGAGTTTGTTAAAGTTATGGAACTACAACAGGCTCCTATTATATTATTTTACCAGCAGTTATTTTTTTTATTTTGTTTATTTTTTTTTATTCGATTGGTGGATTGGGTTGTCACGTTGAGAAAGGAAAGGAAACGATACAAATGGGCAGCTGTATTGAGCCATGGTGTTGTCACGTGCCGTTGACACCTGGCTCAACAGGGGGGATGGAAGGGCAGTTCAGTCAGCTTTATACAACATATGAAGTTGATTCATATTCAAAACGTTTATAAAAAATTTTTGTAGAGCTTGTTTAACATGTGCTTAACACGATCCACAGGGTTATAATGCCTGGTCATAATAGATGCATTCTAAAAATGGATTGAATTGGCTTCAAAATAAACACTGAAGGCCTTAACAGTGGCAAAAACGTTATGTAAAGAAATAATAGTTTGTCAACAACTGCTGTAGATGTTAAAGAATGGAATCAATATCTCAAAAATGAATGTGGATAGTTTGTTTACTGATTGTGGAAATGTGCGACAGAGTGTTCTATATAATATCCGTTGAATGGAAGAAAAAGAAAAGAAACCATTGCTTTTAGAGAATGTAGTCAACCAAAATTGTATATGTACCGACATGCCAAGATCTGGGAAAAAGCTGGAAAAGAAAAAAAAAAAAAAAAAAAAAAAAAACATAATGTCTTTAAATTTGAGAGGCGACGATGATCTGACTGACATTGATGCAATTAGAGTCCCCAGAGGAGTTCCTGATTAATAAGAATTAATTGACCAAATTGAAGCGGGATGGGAGTCCTCCATTTGCTGCTGGTGGACGATGAACAAGAACGTTGACAGGATAAATTACATCCATTGCAACATGCAGAAATTGGGCAAACGGACACAAGCGGGACTTGAGGCAGTGCACGAAAAGCTAGCCACGCTTTCCCTAATGTCAATCCAGAACCGCAATGCTCTTGTTATGTTGTTGTCTGGGGAAGGAAGGGTCTGCGCAATGTTCAGGGAACAATGCTGCACCTTTCATCCGGAATGACATCGCCCCTGATGGAAGCCTGACGAAGATGATTGCTAACTTGCAAGCCCTCAACACGAGGATGAAAGAGCACAACAAGTGGATGACTGCTTTTGGGAAGTATAAAGCTCTTGTGTCCTCAATTACTGCTATACTCACCTTGTGTGGATGTTGTTGTATTCCATGTCTCCGTGCTCTGTTTAATCATCTTATCACTACAGCAATCTCGCCCATGGACGACGAGATGGCCCGGGGATGCCTAATGTCTGAACAGCAACATGTTGATGATAACGATGATGATGATGCAATTTTTGCACTTGAGTTTGCAGACTTTTTCTCAGATCTGTGTGTTTCCGAATAATGATGTCGCAACATTTATCCTCTCTGGTGGAAATATTTGTGCGCATACTTGTGATCCGACAACTGAAAATCAAGAGAAGTGGTTGTTTTTGGTAATGTAGAAATTTAGCAAATGTGTGATAAACAGGAGGGAAATGTTGGAATAATTTAAGTGAAGCCTTGGCCTGCCAGACCTGTAGGCCTTGTCTTTACGAGTTTATGGCTTTCCTTTTATCTACGTTCTTCCTCTTTAGTGACAGGGATGTCTTTTGATCCCTGTCAGCCATATATAAAGTCTAGCAAAGGTCTAGTTGCATTGTTCCACAGGAAAGCGGCAATAGAAGTTATCTGATCTCATTCGCGGCCAACAACTGGAGAAGAACAGATGGACAGACTCTGCGGGGGTCACGGGCCGACAATGAAGTGCTAGTTCACACCACACTACATTCCTTAGCTAATCAACGTTGCTACAGACACAATCTTCCCTCCCTTTGGTGTAGCAACGCCTCTGTAACCAGGGCAACCAAAACAGTGATGAGAGGAGCATCTCAAATGACTAATGCAAAGGTTGCAGAAAAGGTGCTGTTTTTTGCTGTTTTCCGGACGTGCTGCTGTCCTTTCGGTGGCGGATCCAGGTCCAGATCACCCCAACGTTCCCAAGAAGGAGGGGGACGGAGCCTGCGTCGACTGGACCCTATAAATTGGTGGAGCGCATCTCAAATGCCGTCCGGCTGGCCGGCAAAGGAGGATCGTGGTATCATCTGTCCCAGTGCGCCCCAGTGAAGGGTTCCTGCAAGGAACCAGACCAGCCATCGACAGTCCCCGCCCCAGTTCATACAGAGGCAGAATAATCCTCTTCCCCCTTGGTGGCCAGGTAGTCCACCCTGAGCCACTGAAGACAACGACCACGCAGCAGACATTCCCGAGTTCTCCCCGGACGGAGCAGATCTGCGAAGGGGGTGAGAATCGTGCTCACCCTCCACCAGTGGGCGTGCCAAGCCCCCAACGGCTGAACAATCACGAGCAATTTTTATCTTGATTGATAACAGTCTGGTCGGCTAAGGCAGAGGGACCGTGTAACTCTTTTCCTGCACATAATCTGGCCGCAGGTTTTTTGAGTTGCACATACTTTGGACTGGAGTATTGTGGGAAAACCTCACCTTCACTGGAAGTTATTGCTTTCATTGTATTTTCTTACTTGCGTTTGATTGATCGAGGTTGACATAATCATATGATAAAACAGGAGGGATATGTTAGGGTTTGCAGAATATCTTCATCGTATGATTATGTTGGAATATAACCTGTAAAAATTTAACTAGTTTGTCCTGTCTAGACAAAATTAGTTTACCAAAGTGCTAAGATCATTTCAACTTATTGACTAGCTGCAGAGGAAGCAATCAAAGTTGCTTTGTTTACAGAACGTCGTAAAAGGTCCCCTGCTATGCTTTGATCAGCAGGGGACCCCTCTTCACCCAAACTGTGTGTTCCCAAACCCCCACTTTCAACCCCACTTTGTTTCTCTCAATAAATAAGCGCCTGACGAGGCCTGAGTCAGATTTCATTCGACTATCGCTGAGAGCACAGCGACGAGTGAACTCTCCGCCTGCAGGTGTCTAAAACGACTAACTTGTCTCCAGTGTGGTCCTTGCAAAATAAGTTAGAGTGAACACCACCCTAACAAAGCCCGTGTCCAGAAACTTGGGTTGGAACTTGATCATGTGAGTAACACAGCGCGTGCTGCTAACCCCGTGTACATTGACAGACTGGAGGAGAAGCTGAACAAGGCTGGAGTGACGCGCCGACAGTTTCCCATCAAGCTTGCTTTTGCCTGCACGATCCACAAGGTACAAGGCATGACAACGTCACAGGCTGCAGTTTCGCTGAAAGGTGTTTTCGAACACGGCATGGGGTACGTAGCTCTGAGTAGAGTGACTTCGCTCAGTGGTCTGCATATTCTGCATATGGATGAGAGAAGGCTTCATGCAAATCCACAAATCACTGCTGCTCTTGCTGAGATGGCAGAGGATTCTTTGGAGAGCGTCATGCCCCTCCTTCACGTGATGCCGTCGGTAGATCGGGCAAATCACCTGGTTGTCGTCCATCATATAAAATCTGCTCCGACCTGTTGTGAAATTTAATTGAAATAATTGAAATAAAGTTGTTGTTCTTTAAAAATGATTAAATTCGTCTTTTTTCATTCTGTGTAATTGCATTCTGCTGTATGCACCAAAAAAAAGAGTGTAATATCGGTTTCATCAGTATATAATTGAAACCGGAAGGTATTCGGAAATCCCTGCGGTCAGTAGAATATATAACGGCTGTGCAATGAGAAGTCAAGACATGTTCCACGAGAGCAGGCGGTCAAGGCAAGAGTAATCTCGACGCAACATGCCCAACATGTGTAAGTCAGTGATGAATGTTTCCTGAATTTTCTTCCTCTTTTGCCATTCATTCATGATTTTCTTCTGCTTCCGCATTAGACACGCAAATTCTCGCGGTGGGCTTGGTGGCTTTTCTAGTACTGCGAGCCAATGGCGCTCCGTTGACAGAAGCGACCACCGTCTTGCCATCAAGCGACACCTCAAGTGAGGAGGAAACGGCGCCCTCTGACCTGCTGACCTCTGCTCATGTTTGGGACTCGGTTCTGGGTACCGCTAAAGAACACCAGAAAGCTGTAAGTGGAAATTCAGAAAGCACCTTCATTGTCTTCTCCTGGCTGTAAAACATATCTGACTTGTGACTAATTTCAATATCAGTGTTAGAAAAATGTATATATATGTTATCATGCGTTCTCTAATCAATGCCTTACCGCAATATTACTGCATTATATGCTTGCTGTTTGGCCTTGCTGTTTTTATGATGTACCACGGAAGGACAGTTCCTTTCTAACAATGACCACTTTGTTAGACAACATGCCTCATTGCTGTCTTGCACCCCAGATGAACCTCCAAGTGACCATTAAAGTCAGGGTTTCCTAACTATCTTGATCGTAGGATTAGGTTGGAATGTATATAACCAGTAATAAATAACTTAGTTTGTTGCATCCTACACAATGTCGTAAAACTTCCCTTGCTATGTTTTTACTTGAGGTCAAAGGTTTTCTCTTCTGTATCCAGTCCACTCAAACTCCTCTTCCCAGATGTCTTTATTAGTATGTAAACACCTAGTGATTTTTCCTTACGAGGCAAAGCCCACATGCTTTCCCCCTCCTTTCTTTAGGGGCTTGTCTCACACTGTGGGTAGGGCAAATCCAAATAAAAAGAGCGGGAGTGCCTACACATATTTAGTGTGTGTAGAGATTGTATTAAGCTATCTGTACTGCACTCCTCGCGAGAAAAGACTTAATATTCTGTCTCACTTGTGGTTTGTTTGCTGTTGCTCTTCTCTTAATAGTTATTCAGTCATTGAAATAAACCTGACAGAAATTGGGGGCTCGTTCCGGGATCTCGACACGCCTTGAACGGTTCCAGCGGGCTCTTCGACGCAGGTGACAATCCTCGGCCGAGGTAAAACAAAAGCCCTTTGACGGGACTGTCTCGATCAGTCCGGCTGGACACCGGGAGGGTTGACGAGATCTTCCGAGGAAGAGAATCAGCAGACCGTGAGTAGGAATATTAATTCTACTAAATAGAAACAGTTAAATTCCGCAGGGGCGGATGTGGAGCCCCCTAGCTTTCAAGCTAGTTAAATTCTGCAGCAGGAGGGGCGGACTCCTCTGTTATTAAAAAAACAAAACAAAAAAACCTTGAGAATTCTAGACCCTATCAAGTACAACTAGAAACAGTTAAATTCTGCAGGGGCGGATGTGGAGCCCCCTAACGTTTTATGTTAGTTAAATTCCGCAGCAGGAGGGGCAGACTCCTCTGTTCTTAAAAAAAAAAAAACGCGCGTGGTATGCTTGTGAACGGTTTGACTGAGAGTGATCTCATTTGAGCGCTCCTCTTAAATAGTAAGCGAAAGTCCCTACCCCGACATGAACTAAAATGCAAAGATTGGAAAATAATTGAAAGGCAGGATCCCAACCGATTAAAAAAAAAGATTTCGATAAATGGGTTAAAAAATATAAATTTGAGGGACAACCAAATTATTAGGACTTAGAGGTGCCATAAACGAAACAACATAAATAAATCTTAAAGAAATTAAAGAAGGCATCTGATGATGTAGTGTTTTGGGAGAGAGAGAAAGAGAGAGAGAGAAAGAGAGGGAAAGAGAGAGAGCTCAGAAAGCACTGTATTGCAGGTAGGAAGATGATGAGACTGGGCCTAACAGTAGGCAGGCAAGAGAAAACCAAAATTTACAGAGTTAGAGAAGAAGGGAGAAGTCTAGAGAAAGTAGAGAAGCACGTAGAGAAAACACATGCTACAAATTCAAAACTAAAGATCATAGCGGGAGGAATACATAAATCATGCCCTCCATGCGGAAAAAGTAGTAATAGACAAACAAAAATGAAAACAAATGAAAGCTTCAAAACACACTTTTCTGGTAGATCAGGATAGTGACACTTTTTACTAAAATGCAGGCAGAGGACAGAAAGGCCAGAGAGGGCGAGCAATGTCTAAAGGAGGCTTTAGAGGCCGAGGAAGAGGAGTTGTGCAACCTCCAATAAAATGCTGGAATTGCGGAGAAAACGGTCACATGGCACGTGACTGCACAAATTAACAGAAACACTATGACTAGGCCAAAATCAAATCAGATCAGGTTTCCATGTAATGAAGTGGGAACCTGGCTGCCAAAATTAAGGAGAAAATTAGCTTAAATATAAGGAGATATTTATGTTAAAAGGATAAAGTAAGATATAGAAACATTGAAGTTAAAATTTGCTAAATAAATAGAAAAGAATTACACGTAGTTTCTAAAAGTGAAATAGAGAATAAATCAGACAAGTAATACGAGCAAAAAGATGTTCTTAGTGCTTCTATGTGTTCTTATATGTTGTGCGTCATCCTTTTGTGCTGGTGTGTGTGTGCGTGTGCGCGCGGAGGATCCTCATGAATGGGTGTGTGTATGAGTGCGAGTGAGATGTGTGTTCTGTGGAAGAAATCAGTAATGGAGAATGTTCTGGAGGCTGTTGAGCAATAATAGGGAAATTGAGAAGTGGACGATGATGTGTTTAAGTTTGTTGGAGAAACTAAGATGAGCAGTGTGTGGCAGTAGAGAAAATAAGACGTGTGTGGCAGAAAGTGACTAGAATGGTGGCTTGATAGGACGAGAATGAGACAGCAAATGTTGTGTAGAAGACTGAAAGATGTTGAAGGTGAACATGATAGGGGAGGGCAACAGCAGAGTTGGCCTGCCCTTTGAGAAGGTGAAACTGATAGGCGTGCCTGCGCTCACGCGTTGTCGCGGGGCTGTCCGCGTGGGCCTTTGCTATGCTCGTGTGGGCGGTGGGCCGGCATCATGGTTGTTGCAGGAAATGGCCAGCCTGTGACCAATCAACATTGATGCTGCGCCCCCCCCCCCCCTTCGCACGAGGGGTGCTGTGGCTGCAGGCGAAACAGGGACAGTGTGATTTTCTCAGAGAGTGATGCTTAAGGAAGATGTGACAATATTTGCATGAAGGATAAAAGGCACTGATGGGAAAACAAAAGTATAACCAAAACGTCAAAACAGGGGATGACGTTTGCGCAGCGTTGTTTGTTTGTATCGTTTGTGAGCTGTGTCTCTGCTGTAAGTTTTTGTGTTGTCTGTGTACTGTCAGTGTTATGTGTTGAAATTGGCTAATGTAGGTGCACAAAAGAATTGATTTGCACCGCAAAACAAAAGCAATTTTGAAAAGAAAATAAGAAGAAAAGAAAGGCAAGCAATTTTTTGTGGGCAGGAACTGGTCCACACTGCATTAATGCCTATCCCTGATGAAACCAAATTTGAGAGATGGAAGGAACTTGCTTTCTGGGATTGGATGAAGCAAAATGATTAAATAACAACATTTCAAAGCTAAATTTAGAAGAAATAGTCGATTGGTTGTGTAAGGACTACACAAGTTTTTACATTTGAGGTTAAGAGAGTGATTGAGTTAGTTACAGTTAAGAAACAACAACAATTAACTATTATATTAATTTACTGATGGTTAATTTGTTGATTTTTATCTTTTCCAATTAGTGGATTGGTTTGACACCTTGAGGAAGGAAAGATTAGGATGTGGAACACGGGTTGAGACAACCAGTTACACACGCAAAGCATGTGTGCACTGGGACACTGAGAAGCATTTTGAAAGGTGTGTCAAAATTAAATGAAGATGAAATCATATGTAGTAATACAACGCTTTACTACATATGGATTCTCTAAATCGTACAATTGAGTAAAATAAAACATACTTTTTGACTTTTGTTCAACTTACTAAGATTCTTGTGATAAACGATGAGAAACTGATTGAAAAGAAACTACAAGAAACTACAACTAAGCTAGTTGTGGAAGCAGTCCAATTGCCACGACAAATAGCTATGTGCACGTGTGCAGGGCACGCACGAGACTGATAAGGTGTCAAGAGGTAACAAGCTTGCGGACGGAACCGCATAGCTGCAGTGCAAAAGACGCTTCAAATTTTATACACACAAGAAGCGGATTGAATTACTGAAACATTTTTAAAGATGTGCAGCGACAAAGTCCATAGATTGAAATTCAATCATGGACAAAGAGAGGGGCAAGAGTAGAGAATGGCATCTATAAATGACCAGAAGACTGACCTATCCTCCAAAAATCCTATACAAGCGGGCAGCAATATTGAGCCATGGTTGTGTGTCGCATGGCTCAAGAGGAGGGATAATAGGGCAGTTCAGTCAGCTTTATACATCATGTGAATTTGATTCATATTCAAAACAGTTAAACAGTTGTGTAAAAAAATTTTTTGAAGAGCTTGTTTAACATGCAATCCACAGGGTTATACTGCCTGGTCATTAAAGATGCATTCTCAAAATGGTTTGAATTGGCTTCAACAAAAACACTGAATGCCTTAACAGTGGCAAAAACGTTATGTAAAGAAATAATACCGAGATATGGGATTTCGGAAATTAATTCTCGTGACAGAACTGGTATAAAGTGTGAAAATGTGCATGGGAAAAATGGAAGATCATGGACAAAATGTTTAGACCTGGTCAAACTGTACTAAATATTACAAGTACTGTGGGTTAACCCCGTATGGAAAATTGTTTGGGCGACAATATAGATTACCATGTTTTAAAACCAAGTGGGAAACTAAGGATGATTCAAATTTGGCATTTACATTTTATATTTATAATTAATATTTTAAAGGCAAAAAGAACAAAGCACGTTCTCATTAAGAGCATTGAAAACAAAACGCTGGTGTTCTTCCACGGGGGAAGGGCCACATTGAATATTGATAATTACATCAACTGCCATTAAAATAGCAGAAAGGTCAGTTGAGGTGGTCCTTGCAAATTACAAAAGGGTAATTTCTTTTGAGGTAACGTTCAATCGGGAAAAAGTGACCCAAAGGGAGCCTTACCTCTTAGAGAAATGCCGGGAACAAGAAAATGGAACAATGACGTTATTGCATGTAAGGTGGCTATCTTTGTTGCCACTTTGTTAACTTCAGCAATATGGTATTTGTGGGAACTAAGTCATAATGAGTAGGGGAGAGATGAGTGAACAACTTATATTGATCACTCCAAAAAAAATTATGCTGCATTGTAGCGATTTAAAAGATCAATTTGACCTTTGCAGGATGATCTGCTGTGTCAGATCTGGACTGCCATGAAAGTATGATGTTTATATGTGTACTTTGTCAACAACCGCTGTAGATGTTAAAGAATGGGATGAATATATCTAAAGTGAATGTGGATAATTTGTTTCAGGTAACTAGTATTAGAGTAAACTGCTAAACGAAGCAATTGATTGCTAATGGCAAAACAAGCTGTAAAGACAAACAAAATTTAATATGTCATATGTATGGGTTTGTGACCATTGCCTTATGTTGTACCGTCACCAATGATCAAAGATTGTGTGAAATCTATCACGTATATTGGATTATGAAATGTGTGACAGAGCATTCTTTATAGTAATATCCATTGAAGAAAGAAAAAAGAAGCCATTGCTTTCAGAGAATGTAGTCAAGCTAAATTGTATATGTATCAACATCCCAAGATCTGAAAAAAGAAAAAGCTGGTAAAAACCAAAATATCTTTGAATTTGACAGCCGACGATGATCTGACCGAAATTGATGCAATTGGTGTTCCCAGAGGAGTACCGGATAAGTGTAAGCTGGTGAATCAGATAGCAGCTGGTTTTGAATCCACCCTGTGTTGGTGGTGTACTCTTAACAAAAATGTCGACAGGATCAACTACATCCATTACAACGTGCAGAGGCTTGGAAATTGGACCGAGGCGGGTTTCAGGGCGGTCTACTCCCAACTGGCCGCGACTTCCCTCATGGCTTTCCAGAACCGAATGGCCCTTGATATGCTACTCTCAAAAGAGGGTGGTGTCTGCACCATGTTTGGTGAGCAATGCTGCACATTCATTCCAAATAATACTGCCGCTGATGGAAGCCTGTCCCAGGCCCTTGAGGGCCTGAGGACCTTGAATGGGAAAATGAAGGAACGCAGTGGAGTGAACACGGAGGTTTGGAACGACTGGCTAAACGTGTTCAGACAGTACCGTACCCTGGTTTCCTCGGTCCTAGTCTCCCTTGCCGTTTTTTCTGCTGTTTTGACCTTGTGTGGATGATGTTGTATTCCGTGTCTCCGGTCTCTAATTAACAGGTTAATTACAACTGCTATCTCTCCAGCAGCTGAGACTTTTTCGTTGCTCCAAGGGGACGACTTTGCGACTGACGAGGGTTGTCGCTCTAGCGATGGCTCCATCTTTGAGGCTCCTCTGGTAAACCTGTCCGGTTTGTTTCCCGACTCTGACATTGATTATTAAGGCTCAATCTCCTCCCGGGTGTAAATTTGTTCTTATGAATTGTGTTCTTACGGCTGAAAATCTTTTTTGAAATGGCCGCTTTTAGGTGATAAGATGGTCTCTGAGAACTTATGATAAACAGGAGGGAATTGTTAGAAAAATGTATATATATGTTATCATGCGTTCTCTAATCAATGCCTTACCGCAATATTACTGCATTATATGCTTGCTGTTTGGCCTTGCTGTTTTTATGATGTACCACGGAAGGACAGTTCCTTTCTAACAATGACCACTTTGTTAGACAACATGCCTCATTGCTGTCTTGCACCCCAGATGAACCTCCAAGTGACCATTAAAGTCAGGGTTTCCTAACTATCTTGATCGTAGGATTAGGTTGGAATGTATATAACCAGTAATAAATAACTTAGTTTGTTGCATCCTACACAATGTCGTAAAACTTCCCTTGCTATGTTTTTACTTGAGGTCAAAGGTTTTCTCTTCTGTATCCAGTCCACTCAAACTCCTCTTCCCAGATGTCTTTATTAGTATGTAAACACCTAGTGATTTTTCCTTACGAGGCAAAGCCCACATGCTTTCCCCCTCCTTTCTTTAGGGGCTTGTCTCACACTGTGGGTAGGGCAAATCCAAATAAAAAGAGCGGGAGTGCCTACACATATTTAGTGTGTGTAGAGATTGTATTAAGCTATCTGTACTGCACTCCTCGCGAGAAAAGACTTAATATTCTGTCTCACTTGTGGTTTGTTTGCTGTTGCTCTTCTCTTAATAGTTATTCAGTCATTGAAATAAACCTGACAATCAGTTTGATGATGAATTCCAAAACAATGTCAACTTTCATTTACTGGAGCACTACAAAGCACCTCAGTTTCCAGCAAACTGCCCCAGCTCCAACTTTAGCAAGGTAAGAACCAGAAATGGAAAACCACCAGAGGTGGGAGAAAATACAGACACTGACACTTTCCATAATTGTTTGCTAGCATCGGCTTGACTTTTATGCGTAGGTTGAATAGATATTTGTTTTTTAACTGACCTAAATATTCTTTTTTCCAGGAGGCTTGCCTGCACAGGCTGGCCCAAGGTCTGTCCACTTACATAATTCTTCTCAAGCACGTGGAGAAGGAATATCCCGGCAGTAAAATTCTGTCTGAGGCCAAACACTACTCTGAACTCCTGCTCTACAATATCAAACAAAAGGTTGGCCAGTGTGACAATTTAGGGATAGGAAATGAATTTTGCTGTTACTATAATACCTATTTTGACATTGTGTTGCTTACTCTTGTCCGGCAGATGAAAAAACCAGAAGAGGTCACAGGCCTGAGTAGCAATGAGGAAGAGAGCCTATTGAGGTCACTGTACCACCCCGATGCTTTCCACAGAAAGATGACGGCGCACGGAATGTATTTTTAAAACATGAATAAAACTATTTGCTTACTTGTGAATTGAACTACTTGATTTATAACACTTTGGCAGGTGTCTTTTGAGAATTTCAATTATTAGATTGAACTACAGAAATCTCTTTTTCTGAGATTCAAAGACATCGTATATATATATATATATATATATTTGCAAAACTGAAATATCGTAAGGCCACTTATGGGCTTTACTGTCAGACATTTATTGACAAAAACATGGAACAGACTTCAAGACAATGTCGTAACAATAACAAATAAATATCTCAGACCAAATTGACTTTCGGGTGGCCAACTCGTCGTGGTCTTCGGGTGGAGGTTGTTGATGCAGGTGCACGTCATCCTTCTTCAACCCCAAAGTAAACTGAAACGAAGCAAAAACAGCCAACGATACATATGTCATTGTTGTTTTTGACTTAATCTGCCATTTTTTTTAAGGTTCTCTTTCTACATATTTACCAAACACAAGCGATACATTAACTTCAATACAAAAAAAGGGCACTACCTCAAATACAACTTAGAAAACAGTTTGACTGAAATGGTAGTTATTCAATAAATAAATATACGCACATTTTCTTTTTCAAATTGCAGCCTTTGCGGTTTTGAAAATTGCAGTTGATCACATTGCAACGTCGACTTGAATTCTATTCATCTCTCAGTTTTAATGCACAGACAGACACACGAGAGAAAACGCTGACACAGAAGCAGTGGATGACGCAAATCAGTGTTGCCGCAAGCAGACCTGTTGCTGAGATTGTCTCATGTGTTGAGACGAGCGACACTAGACGGTGTTCAGGTGAACGTCACCACCAAGAATTTACCGATAACGACAGTGGAGTGGTTTTCACTACAGGTAAACAGCTGGCAAATGTGACAAAAATTCCAAAATCTCGTAGAGAAAAGTTCCTACGACAAATAAAAGCACAAGAAAAGTTAAAAGAAAAATTGGAAGTGAGACGTAAAAAACAGGAACTAAAGAGAATGATGAAAAACTCTAAAGAGAGGGAACAGTACAGTCAAATTGCAGAGGTAAGACAAAGGAAATTGGGTTATATTAGAACCCGTTATCAACAGGACAAGCGTTTTTGTGCCAAACAAAAGTCCTATTTTACACAACGTTGTCAGACGGATCATGAGTTTAAGAAGAAAAACCTTTCCCGTTTCTCACGTCGTTATAGGACAGATGAGTGTTTTACGATGAGACGACGCGCTTACATCACAGAACGTTACCGTGACGATGTTGGGTTTCGAAACAGGCAGCGCTCTTACATGACACGCCGTTATTTAAACAACCCTGAATTCCGATTAAAACATCAGGAAATCACGAGGCGCATAATGGCAAAAAAATGTGATTCACTGAAGACCAAAACAATGCGCAGAGTAAGTACGCTTTTGAAAAAATACTAAGTCATAAACCGACTATGTAGGGAGCGAAATGACTGTGTGCTCATGAAAGCTGTTGAGGTATTCAAAGCCCAAATTAAGAATGGCCCCACATTTGTCTGCACTGTTTGCCACAGAGCATTGTTTCCGAACCAAGTACGCGCTTGTCAACGTAGATTTTATAAGAAAAACAGACATGTTGTTGCAAGTTGTCTCACGGGACAATTTGTCCATATCTGTGATGATGAATGTCAGGCCTCGTGCAGCGTACCAGCTGAAAGAAAACTGGAGTGGATATGTCACACTTGCTATAGTCACCTCAAAGATGGTAAAATGCCTGCACTTGCTGTTGCGAACAATCTCACACTCTCTGATATTCCAAAGGAACTGTGTGGATTGAACATACTGGAGAGACACCTCATTTCCAAATGCATATCATTTGCCAAAATTGTACCTCTTCCCAAAGGTCAACAACGAGCCATTCGTGGAAATGTGGTGTGCGTGCCATCGGAAGTACAAGAGACGGTCAATGTCTTGCCCAGACTAAGAAGTAAGTCACAGATGTTGAGAGTGAAACTGAAGAGACGGCTTTGCTACAAAGGCCATCAGTTTTTTCAAACTGTCACTTGGTCTAAGCTAATGAGCGCTCTGATGAAACTGAAACAAGTCCATCCACAGTACAGAGACATAACCATTCGCGACGATGCGGACCTTTGCGACCCAACCCTCACTGACGATGAGAGCAGCTCCGATGAAGCGCAAATGAGCGACAGTGAGTACAATGAGGAAGCTCTGGAGGAGATGTACAGATTTGAAAGTGATGCTCTGTGTGGGATGAACAGTGACTCTCAACATGACAACAGTGGTAACAAACAGCAACAAGAAAATTCGGAAGACGGTGATCAACCAAATGGTGGAGTGATACTTGAATCATGTCTCCAACCCAATGATGTGGCAGAGGAAATTATGAGTTTTACAGAGGGCATTTATTGTGTTGCTCCTGCAGAAAGAAACAACCCAGTAAGTTTTTTCAAGACTCCCAAGCTTGAGGCCATGGCTTTTCCGGTGCAGTTTCCCACTGGTCACAACACCCTCGATGAAGAGAGAGCAATAAAACTCACACTAAGCAAATATTTCAAAACCCGTCTGTGTTGCGTGGATGAACGCTTTGCTCGAGATACCAACTACTTGTTCTTTGCCCAGTTTGTGACTGAAATTTACCAGGCAACGTCGAGCATGACAATACAGCTGCGCAAAGGTAAGCCTTTTACCAGGGATGGTCGAAGGATACACAATGCCATGCTTCAGGACAAACGTGAAGTTGAGAAACTGGTGCGCAGCAAAGATGCTGTCCGATTCATGACACCGCTGAGAGGTACGCCGGCCTATTGGGAGAAAACCACCAAAGATCTTTTTGCTATGATCCGGCAGCTGGGCACACCCACGTTCTTTTGCACATTTTCTGCTGCCGAAATGCGTTGGGAAGAGGTCATCACCGCCATCAAAGCGCAACAAGGTGAAGTAGTGAATTTCGCCCAACTTGACTGGGCTACCAAGTGTGAGATCCTACGCAGCAATCCTGTGACGACGATGCGCATGTTTGACAAGCGTGTGGAAGCTCTGTTCAGAGATTTGATCCTCTCTCCGGCGCAACCGATTGGTGAGGTCGTCGACTACTTTTACCGACTGGAGTTTCAACACAGAGGAAGTCCTCACATTCATTGCCTCATATGGGTTCGAGGTGCCCCTGTATTTGAGGAAGCCACGGATGGAGCCATCCGTCATATTGTGTCTCGCTACATCTCGGCCGAGCTAACGGACCCGCAGAAGGAACCGGAATTGTACAAAAAGGTCACAGAGGTTCAGATGCACAGCAAAAGTCACTCCAAATCGTGCGTCAAACACCAAGGTGCAAATTGCCGCTTTGGATTCCCCAAACAACCGTGCGATGAAACAATGATCGTCAGACCTGCGCCCGTCGACGACGACAATCGAGATCAACGCAATGACGATCGGTTGGCGTCGAATGCCAAGCTTGTTCCCGTGCTAAATCTGCTGAATGAGCCTGAAACGGCATCCCTGACTTTGCCTCAGCTACTGGCTAAATGTAAGCTCACCGGTGACGAGTACATGAACTGTTTGCGCATGACGGCCTCGTCGAGTTCTGTCGTGCTTAAGCGAGAACCGAAAGACTGCTGGGTCAACAACTACAACCGCCATTTGCTTCTTGCCTGGGATGGAAACCTGGACATCCAATACATCCTGAATGCCTACTCTTGCATCGCATACATCTGCAGCTACATCAGCAAGGCTGAACACGGTCTGAGCCAATACCTGAAATCGGTCATTAAAAACTCCCGCTGCGCAAATGTCAACGAGAGCGATGAAATGAAGCAAATTATGCAAGCGTACTCCAAGAAAAGAGAAGTGAGTGCTCAGGAATGCGTCGCACGTGCGTGCGGCTTGCATATGAAACAGTCCTCCCGCATGGTGGTGGTATTTGTACAAACGAGTGACAATGCGCTGAAAATGAGTTATCCTCTCTCGCTCCTTGAGGGCAAAACGCAGGAATCTCATGAAGTGTGGATGACTGGCCTGCCGGAAAAATACAAATCCAGACCTCAAACAGAGGAATTTGAAGTCATGTGCTTGGCTGATTTTGCATCAATGTGCAGAATTGTTTATGGCAAACAAGCCAAAGGTAAGAATGTTTTGCCTCTGCTGAACGACATGGGCTTTGTCCAGAAAAGAACAGAAAAACATGCGGTCATCAAATACTGCAAATACTCTGAACAAAAGAATCCGGAGGAATATTACTGCTCCTTGCTCAAGCTGTACCTGCCTCATCGTGCTGATTGCCAATTAAAATCTGAACGCTGTCCTTCCTATCAGTTGTTTCATGATAACGCCTGTGTACAGTTACCGTATAACGACTCTGTGGAGCGTGTGTGCCAAATATTCAGAAGGAACAGAGAAAGGTATGAGAAATACAGTCGAGACATTGACAACGCCATCCAAGAGGTGGAGGAGAGTGGGCTCGTCATAAACGAATGGTGCCACCTGGCTCCCGAGAGTGAGTTGCAAAGACTCGAATGCGTTGAGGAAATGAACGCGAGAGATGAACCGAACGACAACGTAGAGGAAAATGTCCCGGACTATAACGTCAGGTCCAAAACAACGCAAATGTCCATCGTGACAGAGGCTGCAGCCATCGATCCCGCAGTGTTACGCGACATGTATCGTAACCTGAACCAAAAGCAAGCGTCCGTCTTCTACAAGGTCAGAGATTGGTGCATAAAACGTGTGTGTAGCTCAAAGCCCATTGAGCAGTTCTTCTACCACATCAACGGTGGCGCCGGGACCGGCAAATCGCATCTGATCAAGTGTATCCACGCAGAGGCTACCAAAATACTGCAGAGACTACCACGACTGGCTGAGGAGGCCGACATTTTCAAGCAAACGGTTGTTCTCGCAGCTTTCACTGGCACGGCGGCGTTCAACATTTCCGGGGCAACGTTGCATTGTCTACTCAAACTGCCGAGAAGTCTCAAACCCCCGTACCACGGGCTGGGCAATAAACTGGACGAAGTCAGAGCCGAGCTGTCCATCGCCGAAATACTCATCATCGATGAGATTTCCATGGTGTCGAAAGACCTCTTTGCCTACGTGAATGCCAGGTTGAAACAAATCAAAGGAATTAATTTACCTTTCGGTGGCATGTCTGTTCTTGCTGTTGGAGATTTCTTTCAGCTCCCTCCCGTGAGACAGTCCAAACCTCTGTGCGTGTACGATCCTACGCGGCTGGACCACTGGCGTGACGACTTCAAAAAGATCACGCTCACCGCCATCATGAGGCAGAAAGACGATGTCGCCTTTGCCGAACTGCTGAACCGACTCCGCGTCAAAGAAAAGTCAGATGAACTGTCGGAAATGGACAGAGCTCTCCTTGCCACGAGGTACACTTCCCCAGAAATGTGTCCAAAGCATATTCTGCATGTTTTTGCCACCAATAAACAGGTGGATGGCCATAACTCTGCGATGCTGGAACTGTTTCATAAGGACATTGTGCAGATTGACGCGGATGACTACAAGAAAGACAAAGGAACTGGCAGAATGGCAAGGCAAGCTTCCCCTGTGCAAGGCGCTAAGAATGAGCTCCCGGACTCAATCAAAGTTGCCTTGGGTGCTCGTGTTATGATCACACGGAACGTTGATGTTCAATCAGGTCTGTGCAACGGGATGTTTGCAAAAGTTGTCAAATTGGTGAACTATCCAAATGAAGCCCGTGTCCAGAAACTTGGGTTGGAACTCGATCATGTGAGTAACACAGCGCGTGCTGCTAACCCCGTGTACATTGACAGACTGGAGGAGAAGCTGAACAAGGCTGGAGTGACGCGCCGACAGTTTCCCATCAAGCTTGCTTTTGCCTGCACGATCCACAAGGTACAAGGCATGACAACGTCACAGGCTGCAGTTTCGCTGAAAGGTGTTTTCGAACACGGCATGGGGTACGTAGCTCTGAGTAGAGTGACTTCGCTCAGTGGTCTGCATATTCTGCATATGGATGAGAGAAGGCTTCATGCAAATCCACAAATCACTGCTGCTCTTGCTGAGATGGCAGAGGATTCTTTGGAGAGCGTCATGCCCCTCCTTCACGTGATGCCGTCGGTAGATCGGGCAAATCACCTGGTTGTCGTCCATCATAACACCGAAGGGCTGTCTTGTCACGTGCAAGATATCGTGTCTCATCACGAACTGCTTTTCGCTGATGTTTTGTGCTTCACAGAGACACACCTCCAAGGATCAGTGGCCGATGGACGTGCTTGCTTGGAAGGCTACACGATGTTTTGCAGGAACCGAAGTGATTCTTACACAAACTGTCCTGACTTGGCTACAAAACGTGGTGGCGGCGTAGGTATTTGTGTCAAAAGTCACATCGCGGCCCAGGAAAAGAAATACGTTCAGGGTGTGACCGACATTGAATTTGTTGTGGTGATGTTGGGATCACCGGTGTTTGAGTCATGTTCCAGTTATTTATTTTCTTTCTGTGTGTTCGCAATTGTCATGGTGATTGTTCTGGTGTTTTTTTAACTCGGCTGTATGTATTTGTTTGTTCACGCTGATTTCTCCGACTGCCCGAAATTTTCCATATTCTCAGTTTATGTGTATATCTGTCATCACAGGGACACGAAGAAAGAATCCAATCTGGCGAAAGCCCGTGCGGCTCTGGACTCAGAGGCCACAGAGCGTGAACGTCTGCAGGTGAAGTTGTCCAAGCTGAAGATTGATTTTGACGAGCTGGAAGCAAGGTGAGGCCCGCCCGGCCATTTTATCAAAAATATGCCAACAACAAAATGGATAGTGGATATTAGTGCTGACATAATTGCTTTGCTGCTGGGGCCACACCCCAAGGAAAATCCTCCTCGTGACTAATTGCAGCTCAATTGGACTTTCAGTTAACCATCCCATAGTCGCACATCAATATAAATAGCGCATTTGACTGCGTCGAGGGTTTAATATTGTTTTTGCTCAGGAAGTCGCATCACATTCAAATCCTTAAAGATGAGCTGGAGTTTGAAAAGAAGCTGCATTCCGCGGTCGGTAATTACCATCACTATCGCTTATTTAATTAATGAAAATAAAGCTGAGTCATTCTCACGTCTCACGTAGGACTTGCGCATGGTCCAAAGCCAGCACGAGTCTCGCATGGTGGAGTTGGAAGCCGGCCAAAAAGTGAAAGATCTGGAGGAGGCTCTGTCTACAGAGAGGGAGCGGACCCAGAACAAGGAGGAGAGGTCTTTTTACAGCTTTAGAACATACCACAACGTTTCCTCTCATAGCAAATAATGTCTCCACGTTTGTCCCGAGGGTACGCCAAACCATGTCGGCCAGCAAATAGAGGAAACGTCCGAAGGACAGCGAGGGTTTGAGCTTGGGCGGATGCAATGTGCCTCGTCCTAAAATCGCCCAGCAGGTCACTGTGGATGAGCAGCAGGTCACTGTGGATGAGCAGCAGGTCACTCTGGATGAGGTGGACTCGTACGGCAAATATGTCAGACTCCGCAATACAGTTGATGAGGTCAGTGGATGTGTCACAGGGGAACATCTTACGAAATTTGCACATTTTCCAGTAACGACTAACCTGTTGAGATCAATTTCAACTATTAGGATCAGAATTTGGGGAACTGGATTGGATCTTCTGCTCCCATCGTATTCAAGTTTGCTGCAGAATTCATCCGTTTGCTTACATAATCTTCCTGGGGGGCGTTTTCCAACTCCATTAGCTCCTGATACTCATCCAGCTGCTGGTGCATCCGCTCCCACATGTCGGCCATTTCTCGGTCTTTCTCCCTGAGGAGGCTACGCATGGTGTTCCCTCTTTGGAGACAGAGCCTCGTCCAGATCTTTCACTTTTGCATCACGGGCTGCAAGGTAGTGTCAACACAGACTTTTTAAACTTTTGCAGCTGAGACAGATTCTAAGGTCCAAATGATAAATGGTTACCTCTTTTTGAAGGTAGAGTTTAATTTGAAGTTCATGCTGGCTTTGCATCTTCATCAAGGCTTCGGGCAGTTTACTTTCATAATCTTCCTGGGGGGCGTTTTCAAACTCCACCATGCGAGACTCGTGCCGGCGTTTGACCTTGCGCAACTCCTACGTGAGACGTGAGAATGACTCAGCTTTATTCTCATGAATTAAAAATAAGCGATAGTGATGATAATCGTGTAATAAACTGGGAATATGGAAAATGGATGGACGCAGTCAAATGTGCTATTTATGTTGATATGCGACTATGGCAGACATGGGCAAACTACGGCCCGCGGGCCACATCCGGCCCACGGGGCCGTTTAATCCGGCCCGCCAAACCTGAATAAAGTGTATTATAAATGTTTGGGGGGGTCATTTTCCCTACAATTACTATGTTTCCCCAGTAGATGGGAAAGCGCCCGCCCGCGCATTTACTCCCGGGAGCCGTCAGAAAGCTCGGTGCACACTCACAAGTACATGTGCGTACTCAGTAGTACGTAGTCATTTCATCTATCAGTGCCGAATTTTGAGTGTAGGCTGTGACGTCAATATTCTCGTAATTCGCGTGCTGAGTTTTCAGATACAGTTTTACGCTAAAGCCACCCACAAACCTTCCCCTGGAATCCTTCTATTAAAATGAGTCGCCCAAGAAAAAGCAAGGTGGACACAGTGCCGAGTGTTTAAAAGAGAGTGGCCAATTTGGCTCGACGTACGCGACGTGACGTTCAGCCACATGAACGTCAACAAAGCCAGTCACAGATCTAGGTTAATGGACCGACACCTCGGCTCTATCCTAAGAATTACCACAACAAATTTTACTCCAGACTATGATGCAACCCAATTCGGCCCGCAAGTCAAAAAGTTTGCCCGCCCCTGGACTATGGGATGGTTAACTGGAAGTCCAATGTTGAGCTGCAATTAGTCACGAGGAGGATTTTCCTTGGGGTGTGGCCCCAGCAGCAAAGCAATTATGTCAGCACTAATATCCAGCATCCATTTTGTTGTTGGCATATTTTTGATAAAATGGCCGGGCCTCACCTTGCTTTCAGCTCCTTGATTTCCTCCCTCAGCTTGCTCACCTCCAGCTCCAGACGTGCACGCTCTTTGGCCTCAGAGTCCAGAGTCGCACGGGCATCCGCCAGCTCCGTCTCGAAAACGGCCTTCAGGCCCGTCAGCTGCCGGGACACCTCTGTTTCGGATTCAGTGATGCGCAAAAGCAAGCCGGCGTTCCCCACTTCCCGGGAACGGGCGTTGTCGACGTAAATGCCCAGAAGGTCGTTGAGCTTGCGGAGATCTTCCACCTCCTGGGAGAGGGCGTTGTTTGCACCTTGAGGAATGTTTTCTGGGGTCGCCGTCTCGAGCTTGCTTCTGCTGATCCAGGAAAGACTCAGTGTCATGCATTACACCAATGCCTGATTGCACTTATCAAAGAAACTGCATAGAGGTTTCTTCAAAGTCAAACAAAGGTTCCTTTGTAAATACACATAAAAAAAAACAACTCACTCTTTGCAATGGTTCAAAGAAACTATGCAACGGATGGATCCTAAGGGCGGCTCGGTGGGGCACTGGGTAGCACGTCCGCCTCACAGTTAGGTGGGTGCTGGTTCGATTCCACCTCTGGCCCTACCTGTGTGGAGTTTCCTCCCTCAGCTTGCTCACCTCCAGCTGCAGACGGTCGTTGAGTAGGGGTGTAACGATACATCGATACACATCGATTAATCCATATAATGCTCTACGATTTATTGGCATCGATGCTAAAGGTAAACATCGATTTATATCGCCGTGTTTGACCTCGGACATTAGACGCGACTTTATTTTGAAATCCAGTTCATTGTTGCTTGCTTCCTCTTTCCGGGAGCAGGGAGCACAGGGCTCGAAGCTTATTTTTTGCCCAAGTTGCCCTCGGGCAAGTTGGAGAAACTTTTACTTGCCCGAAACAAAATTTTACTTGCCCGAATTTTTTTGGAGTGGATTTTTACTTGCCCGACACATTTTTGCAATAAAAAAGACAACACTATAAGTTTTGCCTTCATATGCCTTCGTATCCGCCAACCGGAAACAAGCTCTGCTGGTGCGCAGGCGCAGAAGAGCCAGGGACGGGTGAGAGAGCATGCATTTAATTACGAAGCGCTTTGCCGTTATCAATGTATTGCAGACTTACACGAGAAACTAACCGCTCCCTAGAAAACAAAATGTCGGACCAGAAGCGGCAGAAGTTGCGAGAAATTATGCACAAAATCGTCTTTTTACAGCTTGAAAACATGGTATTATGGCAGGGCAAGTTCGGGCAAGTGAGGAAAAAATTCTACTTGCCCGTCTGCCATCGCTACTTGCCCCGGGCAATCGGGCAATCGTTAGTTTCGAGCCCTGGAGCAGTGCGCGGCGTTGCTGCACGTGAAAGGGGAGTCGACAACTAGTACGCGGCTCCTGGGCTGGTGCTATGGCTAGTGTCCAAAAAGACGAGGAAATTGGCTCCCCTTTAGGCTTCAAGTCATTCGTTTGGAAGCACTTTGGATTCCAAAGAAAAGATGGCTCAACGAACAAGACACGAGCAGTTTGTAAATCCTGCCATGCGGTGATCAAATATTCAGGGAGCACAAATCTCGCCGCACATTTAAAGAAAAAACACGACATCAAAGTTAAGTGTTAAAGTAAGCAATTTGTATACTACAATACTCTTGTAATTTCCTAAATAAAGAGTTTGCAGTACCTTGTTGATTTTGCGTATGAATTGTTATAAATCAGGATATTGTTCTATAGTTTTTATTAAAAAAAATTTATACATCGATCGCAGAGGACTATATCGCGATATATCGTGAATGAATCGCAGCAGGCTTTAAGATATCGGCAAATATCGTATCGTAGTTCTTTATATCGATATTATATCGTATCGTGACAAAACCCGCGATTTACACCCCTATCGTCGAGGTTGCTGAGATCTTTCTTCTCCACCAATTTGTGCTTTTCAGCAATAACAACCTGCTTTGGCGATCTCCTCTGCCACGATAAAATTCGCTTTCACAGCAGCTTCACTTTGTGATTTTGAACGGGTGAAAAACGTCTGCTGGAATATCAGCTTCTTCTTTACCTTTTCTTTAACTCTTCTACCTTCTGTCATTCTGCTCTGCATTCAGGTCTTTCAGGTTATCCAGATGTTTTGTTTCATAGTGCCGTCTTAGATTAAAATCTTTCAATACAGCCACATTAGCGCCACACATGAGACAAACGGGCTTACCGGCAATGTCAGTAAACATATACTCAACCTTTTTAAAGGCTTTGTTTTCAGAATCAACTTTTCTCTTCGGCATCATGAGGGGCTAGCTCCGCAATAACTTGCAGCAACAAGCACTTGTCCTGATTGCCGCGGAAAAACGCTCAGCAAGGCAGCGAAAGCACTGCATTATGGGATCTGTAGTTTATTGTGTTATCATCGCTTCATATCGTCGGGCCATTAGTAACAATAATATAAAATGATCTCGCGGGCCTTGAGTTTGACACACATATGGTTTAGACTCTTTGCAAACGCTTTTCTTTATATCTTTAAGCTGTTTGACACTTTTACTTGCTTTCTATCAGAGTTGTTTTACTCCTGCTTCGGCAATGTTTCATTTCTACACCCAAACGATCATTGAATTCATTTTTGTCCTATTTTTCGAATTTAGCAACTGTGTAACATTGCGGCTACTGCAAGACGTCAAAACAAAGGTATTAAGGTCATTTCAAGAAGACGTACCAGTTCGAACTTAAGACTCAATCTCAACGTTTGGGTTTAGTTAGCTTTTATCATGTGTTCAGGTTTTACATTTTAAGTTACATTTGTTTTATTTTACTTAATTTTATTGCACTATAGTGCAGTGCGGCACTGTACTTTATTTTTATCTTAACATGTAGTTTGCTTATGTGACCACACGGCGGCGCCTCTCACCCGCGACAAGCTCTGATCAACTTTATTTGATGCTAGTTTCGAGCTTTACGTTATTCTTTGGAGAATAATTGAGCGGGTTAATGTCTGAAAGACAAAAACAGTTCATATTTTCTATTATTCTGTCTGCAGTTGGAACATTGCAGCACTTGACATGTTGGAGTTCAATGCCCCTCATCGGCCATTTAAATCCACTTGTGAAAAAATAAAAAATGTTGCCATTCTTTTTAATCTGCAAAAAAAAAAAAAAAAAGAACAATTCCAATAATGTCATTGATCATATATTGCCTGATTTGAACCTTGTCTCCTGAATATTACCGTTTTTTTCCGTGTATAGTGCGCAAAATTTAACGAATTTATTGTCCTAAAATCTGGGGTGCGCATTATACATGGGTACAAAAAATTTTTGATTTTTTTTTTTTTAATTTTTTTTTTTTTTTTTAGAAAACAAAACCAACAACAGGACTGACCGACAAAGTCGTGGAACAAAAAGACAGGGTGACATTACCAAAGACAGGAACAGAAAGCAAACAGACATCATGACAGTAACACATGCAATGATCCGACGGTGAGCGAGGGGCAGACAGGACTTAAATACAAAACACGTTACATCGATTGAGGTGACACAGGAAGAGAGGGGCGACGCGAACAGAAACTATGGCAACCTAGACACATAGCAAAACTGGGGACGAGACGTGACAAATGTCCCTCGAAATGAAACTTGAAATCACCAAGTTTTGGTTTCCAAGGGTGTTTTTATTCCTCTTCAACGTCTCTCCCATACAGAGCCGCCTTTTTCACGTCTGCACGCCTCTTTCCCGTGCGCGCACGGAGCGCGGTGGTGCGTTTATGGGCAGTCGGAGAAATCAACGCCAACAAAAAAAATTACATCCAGCCTAGTTAAGACCATACCAAAGACTATAAAAATGGGACCCATTGCCTCCCTGCGTGTGTGACGATCATTGGGACTTAAAAAAAAATAAAATAAATAAATAAATCATAAAGAAAAATTCATAAAAATTGGGTGCATATTATACATGGGTACAGGCTTTTTTTCAGCATCAGCATGCCATTTTTAGGGTGCGTATTATACATGGGGACGCACTATACACGGAAAAAAACGGTAATTCAGGAGGCAAGGTTGAAATCTTCTTTGCGAGTTGCATACTTTGGATCCGAATCTGACGTGGGGCCGTGGTACTAGTGGTGCGCGGGGCGTGGAATCACAAAAGGGCTGAACTGGAAGGCTTGGAACCGCCTCCCAAAGAAAAAGGATGCAACTTGCAACTATTTGAACCTTTTTTTTCCCCATTGAATCCTTTCAATGTGTTAGGCTACGGATTTTAGTTATTGATCTGACTCCAAATTGCGATCAACACTTAACACAAGAGTTGTTATGTCCAAATCCACGCAATGTCGCACCTAACAATTTTGCGAGTTCGTTCGGTCAAAGAGAAGACCAGTAGATCAATTAGGCCGAATTGACCAATTGTGTAATCCTGACAAAGCAAGCTAATACAGGCGCCTGGGTCTCGGGTCCTTAACACAAAAAACTTGTGTGCCTTCTGTGACCATCAAAAGACAACACATTCTTCTGGGTTGCCCAGTTTTAAAGAAACATAATATGAATATTCAAGCATGCAAAATATTGTGTGGTGATTGGTCGATGGTTGATGGCCAGCTCCTCCTCGTTTGGGTTTTCCCCTGCTCAGCACAGGTGTCTGGACCACGACGAGTTGTTATTCGCGTTCCCCGTCGGCCTTGAGATGTCCTCCCTGTCTGGACATCCTGTTCCACAATACTTTGAAGAAAACAAATTCATGTAGTCTGCACATCCCTTTCCACTTATTAATCGACCACACTACTACTAGAAATTATATTGACATGACTCTTTGTTTGATCATCTGCCCTCTGGGAAGAGGTACAGGAGCCTGCGCTCCCGCACCACCAGACTCACCAACAGCTAGATAATCTTTGGGAACAACCGGATGTTATTCTGCCGGTCAGTATCACTGCGCATGCGCTAGCAAACTCGATCGCAAAGAAATGTTTCGGATTTGTGTAGGGTACATTGTGACAGCAAACGAGCAGGTGATCGAGCAAGTGTCTGATACAACAGCATTGTGTTCGTATGGAGCGTGTTTGAAGTGAACACCAGAGAAGAAAGCGTATCTGTAATGGCGGCCTCCGGATCATATCCGGATTAAAAAAAATATATATATTTATTTGTACCCATGTATAATGCGCACCCCAGATTTTAGGACAATAAATTAGTTAAATTTTGCGCATTATACATGGAAAAAAAACGGTACTTGTATTTCTTCTGCAGACAAGAGGAAGCCCAGCGCATTGATGAGGAGCTCTTCAGTGAGTACGGCTTCAGTGTGGACCAGCTGATGGAGCTCGCAGGGCTCAGTTGTGGTACCACCATCACAAGAGTGAACCACACTGTCCTTCCAGAATGATCATAATGTGAATCTAAGCATCTTCTGCTATTCCTCCCCCGGTTGGGGAGCGTCGGAAGCGGTGTGCGAGGAGGCTGAAGCCAACTCAGCTCGCCCGGCCGTGCCTTCCATTCTTCTGGCGAATATTCGATCGCTGGACAACAACATGGTTGACATTCGCCTGCTGAGATCTACGAACCGGACAGTGCGTAACTGCTGTGTGCTCGTGTTCACTGGGACTTGGTTGACCGTCAACATTCCGGACTCTGCTGTACATCTGGAGCGGCTAGCGGGCGGACCGGGCCATTGTACGAGGGGGAACATCGCGAGAAGGTGGAATGCGCGTCTACATCCGTGACGAATGGTGCCGGGACTCTGTAGTGGGATGCAAGCACTGCTCGCCACTGGCGGAGTTTGTGATCTCCAGGCTGTTGGGGTCCTGAACTCCTTCCCCTTCTGAGTGGCGTCCTGTTAGAGTTAGGGTTAGGGTGCGAAAGGGACTCCAGTCGGATCCGGGTCTGCTGGAGCTCCTCGTGTGCCGTGCAGCTGAAATTGATCTCAACAGGTTAGTCGTTACTGGAAAATGTGTAAATTTTGTAAGATATGCGATGTTCCACTGTGACACATCCACTGACCTCATCTCCTTTATTGCTGAGTCGGACATATTTGCCGTCCTGCTCCACCTCATCCACGGTGACCTGCCCGCTAGCAGAGGCCTGCTGGGTGATGGGAGTACGAGTCACAGCGCTTCCAGCGAAGCTCGAAGCCTCGCTGTCCGTGTCGTTGGGACGCTTCCTCTTCCCGCTGGCCGACGTGGTCGAGCGTACCGTGCGGACAAACGTGGAGACATTAATTGCTATGAGAGGAAAAGTTGTGGTATGTTTGTAAGCCACACACACCAGATCCAACGCTAGCTTGAAATCCATTAGCTCCTGATACTTATCCAGCTTCTGCTCTAACCGCTCCCTCATGTCGACCATTTCTCGGTCTTTCTCCCCGAAGAGGTCTATCTTTGGAGACAGAGCCTCCTCCAGATCTTTCACTTTTGCATCACGGGCTGCAAGCTGGTGTCAACACAGACTTTTTAAACTTTTGCAGCTGAGACAGATTCTAAGGTCAAAATGATAAATGGTTACCTCTTTTTGAATGTAGAGTTTAATTTGAAGTTCATGCCGGCTTCCCATCTTCATCAAGGCGTCGGGCAGTTTGCTTTCATAATCTTCCTGGGGGGCGTTTTCCAACTCCATTAGCTCCTGATACTCATCCAGCTGCTGGTGCATCCGCTCCCGCATGTCGGCCATTTCTCGGTCTTTCTCCCCGAGGGGGCTACACATGGTGTCCCCTCTTTGGAGACAGAGCCTCCTCCAGATCCTTCAATTTTGCATCACGGGCTGCAAGCTAGTGTCAACACAGACTTTTTAAGCTTTTGCAGCTGAGACAGATTCTGAGGTCCAAATGATAAATGGTTCCCTCTTTTTGAATGTAGAGTTTAATTTGAAGTTCATGCTGGCTTCGCATCTTCATCAAGGCGTCGGGCAGTTTGCTTTCATAAACTTCCTGCGGGGCGTTTTCCAACTCAATTAGCTCCTGATACTCATCCAGCTGCTGGTGCATCCGCTCCCGCATGTCGGCCATTTCTCGGTCTTTCTCCCCGAGGAGGCTACGCATGGTGTTCCCTCTTTGGAGACAGACCCTCCTCCAGATCTTTCACTTTTGCATCACGGGCTGCAAGCTAGTGTCAACACAGACTTTTTAGAATTTTGCAGCTGAGACAGATCCTAAGGTCCAAATGATAAATGGTTATCTCTTTTTGAATGTAGAGTTTAATTTGAAGTTCATGCTGGCTTCGCAACTTCATCAAGGCGTCGGGCAGTTTGCGTTCATAATCTTCCTGGGGTGCGTTTTCCAACTCCATTAGCTCCTGATACTCATCCAGCTGCTGGTTCATCCGCTCCCGCATGTCGGCCATTTCTCAGTCTTTCTCCCCGAGGAGGCTACGCATGGTGTCCCCTCTTTGGAGACAGAGCTTCGTCCAGATCTTTCACTTTTGCATCACGGGCTGCAAGCTAGTGTCAACACAGACTTTTTAGACTTTTGCAGCTGAGACAGATTCTAAGGTCCAAATGATAAATGGTTATCTCTTTTTGAATGTAGAGTTTAATTTGAAGTTCATGCTGGCTTCGCATCTTCATCAAGGCGTCGGGCAGTTGCGTTCATAATCTTCCTGGGGGGCGTTTTCCAACTCCATTAGCTCCTGATACTCCTCCAGCTGCTGGTGCATCCGCTCCCGCATGTCGGCCATTTCTCGGTCTTTCTCCCCGAGGATGCTACACATGGTGTCCCCTCTTTGGAGACAGAGCCTCCTCCAGATCTTTCACTTTTGCATCACGGGCTGCAAGCTAGTGTCAACACAGACTTTTTAAACTTTTGCGGCTGAGACAGATTCTAAGGTCCAAATGATAAATGGTTACCTCTTTTTGAAGGTAGAGTTTAATTTGAAGTTCATGCTGGCTTCGCATCTTCATCAAGGCGTCGGGCAGTTTGCGTTCATAATCTGCCTGGAGGGCGTTTTCCAACTCCATTAGCTCCTGATACTCATCCAGCTGCTGGTTCATCCGCTCCCGCATGTCGGCCATTTCTCGGTCTTTCTCCCCGAGGAGGCTACACATGGTGTCCCCTCTTTGGAGACAGAGCCTCCTCCAGATCTTTCACTTTTGCATCACGGGCTGCAAGCTAGTGTCAACACAGACTTTTTAGACTTTTGCAGCTGAGACAGATTCTATGGTCCAAATGATAAATGGTTATCTCTTTTTGAAGGTAGAGTTTAATTTGAAGTTCATGCTGGCTTCGCATCTTCATCAAGGCGTCGGGCAGTTTGCTTTCATAATCTTCCTGGGGGGCGTTTTCCAACTCCATTAGGTCCTGATACTCATCCAGCTGCTGGTTCATCCGCTCCCGCATGTCGGCCATTTCTCGGTCTTTCTCCCCGAGGAGGCTACGCATGGTGTACCCTCTTTGGAGACAGAGCCTCCTCCGGATCTTTCACTTTTGCATCACGGGCTGCAAGCTAGTGTCAACACAGATTTTTAGACTTTTGCAGCTGAGACAGATTCTAAGGTCCAAATGATAAATGGTTACCTCTTTTTGAATGTAGAGTTTAATTTGAAGTTCATGCTGGCTTCGCATCTTCGTCAAGGCGTCGGGCAGTTTGCTTTCATAATTGTACTAGAGGGCGTTTTCCAACTCCATTAGCTCCTGATACTCATCCAGCTGCTGGTGCATCCGCTCCCGCATGTCGGCCATTTCTCGGTCTTTCTCCCCGAGGAGGCTACACATGGTGTCCCCTCTTTGAAAACAGAGCCTCCTCCAGATCTTTCACTTTTGCATCACGGGCTGCAAGCTAGTGTCAACACAGACTTTTTAGACTTTTGCAGATGAGACAGATTCTAAGGTCCAAATGATAAATGGTTACCTCTTTTTGAATGTAGAGTTTAATTTGAAGTTCATGCTGGCTTTGCATCTTCATCAAGGCGTCGGGCAGTTTGCTTTCATAATCGTCCTGGGGGGCGTTTTCTAACTCCATTAGCTCCTGATACTCATCCAGCTGCTGGTGCATCCGCTCCCGCATGTCGGCCATTTCTCGGTCTTTCTCCCCGAGGAGGCTACGCATGGTGTCCCCTCTTTGGAGACAGAGCCTCCTCCAGATCTTTCACTTTTGCATCACGGGCTGCAAGCTAGTGTCAACACAGACTTTTTAGACTTTTGCAGATGAGACAGATTCTAAGGTCCAAATGATAAATGGTTATCTCTTTTTGAAGGTAGAGTTTAATTTGAAGTTCATGCTGGCTTCGCATCTTCATCAAGGCGTCGGGCAGTTTGCTTTCATAATCGTCCTGGGGGGCGTTTTCTAACTTAATGAGCTCCTGATACTCATCCAGCTGCTGGTGCATCCACTCCCGCATGTTGGCCATTTCTCGGTCTTTCTCCCCGAGGAGGCTACACATGGTGTCCCCTCTTTGGAGACAGAGCCTCCTCCAGATATTTCACTTTTGCATCACGGGCTGCAAGCTAGTGTCAACACAGACTTTTTAGACTTTTGCAGCTGAGACAGATTCTATGGTCCAAATGATAAATGGTTATCTCTTTTTGAAGGTAGAGTTTAATTTGAAGTTCATGCTGGCTTCGCATCTTCATCAAGGCGTCGGGCAGTTTGCTTTCATAATCGTCCTGGGGGGCGTTTTCTAACTCCATGAGCTCCTGATACTCATCCAGCTGCTGGTGCATCCACTCCCGCATGTTGGCCATTTCTCGGTCTTTCTCCCCGAGGAGGCTACACATGGTGTCCCGTCTTTGGAGACAGAGCCTCCTCCAGATCTTTCACTTTTGCATCACGGGCTGCAAGCTAGTGTCAACACAGACTTTTTAGACTTTTGCAGCTGAGACAGATTCTATGGTCCAAATGATAAATGGTTATCTCTTTTTGAAGGTAGAGTTTAATTTGAAGTTCATGCTGGCTTCGCATCTTCATCAAGGCGTCGGGCAGTTTGCTTTCATAATCTTCCTGGGGGGCGTTTTCCAACTCCATTAGGTCCTGATACTCATCCAGCTGCTGGTGCATCCGCTCCCGCATGTCGGCCATTTCTTGGTCTTTCTCCCCGAGGAGGCCACGCATGGTGTCCCCTCTTTGGAGACAGAGCCTCCTCCAGATCTTTCACTTTTGCATCACGGGCTGCAAGCTAGTGTCAACAGACTTTTTAAACTTTTGCAGCTGAGACAGATTCTAAGGTCCAAATGATAAATAGTTATCTCTTTTTGAAGGTAGAGTTTAATTTGAAGTTCATGCTGGCTTCGCATCGTCATCAAGGCGTCGGGCAGTTTGCTTTCATAATCTTCCTGGAGGGCGTTTTCCAACTCCATTAGCTCCTGATACTCATCCAGCTGCTGGTTCATCCGCTCCCGCATGTAGGCCATTTCTCGGTCTTTCTCCCCGAGGAGGCTACGCATGGTGTCCCCTCTTTGGAGACAGAGCCTCGTCCAGATCTTTCACTTTTGCATCACGGGCTGCAAGCTAGTGTCAACACAGACTTTTTAAACTTTTGCAGCTGAGACAGATTCTAAGGTCCAAATGATAAATGGTTACCTCTTTTTGAAGGTAGAGTTTAATTTGAAGTTCATGCTGGCTTCGCATCTTCATTAAGGCTTCGGGCAGTTTACTTTCATAATCTTCCTGGGGGGCGTTTTCAAACTCCACCATGCGAGACTCGTGCCGGCGTTTGACCTTGCGCAACTCCTACGTGAGACGTGAGAATGACTCAGCTTTATTCTCATGAATTAAAAATAAGCGATAGTGATGATAATCGTGTAATAAACTGGGAATATGGAAAATGGATGGACGCAGTCAAATGTGCTATTTATGTTGATATGCGACTATGGCAGACATGGGCAAACTACGGCCCGCGGGCCACATCCGGCCCACGGGGCCGTTTAATCCGGCCCGCCAAACCTGAATAAAGTGTATTATAAATGTTTGGGGGGGTCATTTTCCCTACAATTACTATGTTTCCCCAGTAGATGGGAAAGCGCCCGCCCGCCCGCGCATTTACTCCCGGGAGCCGTCAGAAAGCTCGGTGCACACTCTCAAGTACATGTGCGTACTCAGTAGTACGTAGTCATTTCATCTATCAGTGCCGAATTTTGAGTGTAGGCTGTGACGTCAATATTCTCGTAATTCGCGTGCTGTTTTCAGATACAGTTTTACGCTAAAGCCACCCACAAACCTTCCCCTGGAATCCTTCTATTAAAATGAGTCGCCCAAGAAAAAGCAAGGTGGACACAGTGCCGAGTGTTTAAAAGAGAGTGGCCAATTTGGCTCGACGTACGCGACGTGACGTTCAGCCACATGAACGTCAACAAAGCCAGTCACAGATCTAGGTTAACGGACCGACACCTCGGCTCTATCCTAAGAATTACCACAACAAATTTTACTCCAGACTATGATGCACTGGCAAAAAAGGGAAACCAACAATACTATTGATTTCTTTATTTAGATGTATTCTTTCACTGATTCTTCAAGATGATGTATTTGGTCAGAATGTTTGCCGTTGGATGTGATGTTGCCTCATTAGATAAACATATTTCATAAATCTGACCTGCAGGCGCTGAAGTGATGGAAAATGTTATACATCATAACAATGTCGTATTTAATAAGAATCACTGATAGTAGTTTTTTGGTGAAATATTTTTTTAATGCTGTTAATAAATGCATTTGTTTTCAAAAAATCCATGCTAAAAGTAAAAAGCTTTTATGCAATGACCTTTACATGTCATTTATATGACCTTTACACACAAACACTACATCCATCTGCTCCTGGTTCGGCCCCCCGGTCAAAATTTAGAACCCAATTCGGCCCGCAAGTCAAAAAGTTTGCCCGCCCCTGGACTATGGGATGGTTAACTGGAAGTCCAATGTTGAGCTGCAATTAGTCACGAGGAGGATTTTCCTTGGGGTGTGGCCCCAGCAGCAAAGCAATTATGTCAGCACTAATATCCAGCATCCATTTTGTTGTTGGCATATTTTTGATAAAATGGCCGGGCCTCACCTTGCTTTCAGCTCCTTGATTTCCTCCCTCAGCTTGCTCACCTCCAGCTCCAGACGTGCACGCTCTTTGGCCTCAGAGTCCAGAGTCGCACGGGCATCCGCCAGCTCCGTCTCGAAAACGGCCTTCAGGCCCGTCAGCTGCCGGGACACCTCTGTTTCGGATTCAGTGATGCGCAAAAGCAAGCCGGCGTTCCCCACTTCCCGGGAACGGGCGTTGTCGACGTAAATGCCCAGAAGGTCGTTGAGCTTGCGGAGATCTTCCACCTCCTGGGAGAGGGCGTTGTTTGCACCTTGAGGAATGTTTTCTGGGGTCGCCGTCTCGAGCTTGCTTCTGCTGATCCAGGAAAGACTCAGTGTCATGCATTACACCAATGCCTGATTGCACTTATCAAAGAAACTGCATAGAGGTTTCTTCAAAGTCAAACAAAGGTTCCTTTGTAAATACACATAAAAAAAAAAAACTCACTCTTTGCAATGGTTCAAAGAAACTATGCAACGGATGGATCCTAAGGGCGGCTCGGTGGGGCACTGCGTAGCACGTCCGCCTCACAGTTAGGTGGGTGCTGGTTCGATTCCACCTCTGGCCCTACCTGTGTGGAGTTTCCTCCCTCAGCTTGCTCACCTCCAGCTGCAGACGGTCGTTGAGTAGGGGTGTAACGATACATCGATACAGATCGATTAATCCATATAATGCTCTACGATTTATTGGCATCGATGCTAAAGGTAAACATTGATTTATATCGCCGTGTTTGACCCCGGACATTAGACGCGACTTTATTTTGAAATCCAGTTCATTGTTGCTTGCTTCCTCTTTCCGGGAGCAGGGAGCAGTGCGCGGCGTTGCTGCACGTGAAAGGGGAGTCGACAACTAGTACGCGGCTCCTGGGCTGGTGCTATGGCTAGTGTCCAAAAAGACGAGGAAATTGGCTCCCCTTTAGGCTTCAAGTCATTCGTTTGGAAGCACTTTGGATTCCAAAGAAAAGATGGCTCAACGAACAAGACACGTGCAGTTTGTAAATCCTGCCATGCGGTGATCAAATATTCAGGGAGCACAAATCTCGCCGCACATTTAAAGAAAAAACACGACATCAAAGTTCAGTGTTAAAGTAAGCAATTTGTATACTACAATACTCTTGTAATTTCCTAAATAAAGAGTTTGCAGTACCTTGTTGATTTTGCGTATGAATTGTTATAAATCAGGATATTGTTCTATAGTTTTTATTAAAAAAAATTTATACATCGATCGTAGAGGACTATATCGCGATATATCGTGAATGAATCGCAGCAGGCTTTAAGATATCGGCAAATATCGTATCGTAGTTCTTTATATCGATATTATATCGTATCGTGACAAAACCCGCGATTTACACCCCTATCGTCGAGGTTGCTGAGATCTTTCTTCTCCACCAATTTGTACTTTTCAGCAATAACAACCTGCTTTGGCGATCTCCTCTGCCACGATAAAATTCGCTTTCACAGCAGCTTCACTTTGTGATTTTGAACGGGTGAAAAACGTCTGCTGGAATATCAGCTTCTTCTTTACCTTTTCTTTAACTCTTCTACCTTCTGTCATTCTGCTCTGCATTCAGGTCTTTCAGGTTATCCAGATGTTTTGTTTCATAGTGCCGTCTTAGATTAAAATCTTTCAATACAGCCACATTAGCGCCACACATGAGACAAACGGGCTTACCGGCAATGTCAGTAAACATATACTCAACCTTTTTAAAGGCTTTGTTTTCAGAATCAACTTTTCTCTTCGGCATCATGAGGGGCTAGCTTCGCAATAACTTGCAGCAACAAGCACTTGTCCTGATTGCCGCGGAAAAACGCTCAGCAAGGCAGCGAAAGCACTGCATTATGGGATCTGTAGTTTATTGTGTTATCATCGCTTCATATCGTCGGGCCATTAGTAACAATAATATAAAATGATCTCGCGGGCCTTGAGTTTGACACACATATGGTTTAGACTCTTTGCAAACGCTTTTCTTTATATCTTTAAGCTGTTTGACACTTTTACTTGCTTTCTATCAGAGTTGTTTTACTCCTGCTTCGGCAATGTTTCATTTCTACACCCAAGCGATCATTGAATTCATTTTTGTCCTATTTTTCGAATTTAGCAACTGTGTAACATTGCGGCTACTGCAAGACGTCAAAACGAAGGTATTAAGGTCATTTCAAGAAGACGTACCAGTTCGAATTTAAGACTCAATCTCAACGTTTGGGTTTAGTTAGCTTTTATCATGTGTTCAGGTTTTACATTTTAAGTTACATTTGTTTTATTTTACTTAATTTTATTGCACTATAGTGCAGTGCGGCACTGTACATTATTTTTATCTTAACATGTAGTTTGCTTATGTGACCACACGGCGGCGCCTCTCACCCGCGACAAGCTCTGATCAACTTTATTTGATGCTAGTTTCGAGCTTTACGTTATTCTTTGGAGAATAATTGAGCGGGTTAATGTCTGAAAGACAAAAACAGTTCATATTTTCTATTATTCTGTCTGCAGTTGGAACATTGCAGCACTTGACATGTTGGAGTTCAATGCCCCTCATCGGCCATTTAAATCCACTTGTGAAAAAATAAAAAATGTTGCCATTCTTTTTAATCTGCAAAAAAAAAAAAAAAAAAGAAAAATTCCAAAAATGTTATTGATCATATATTGCCTGATTTGAACCTTGTCTCCTGAATATTACCGTTTTTTTCCGTGTATAGTGCGCAAAATTTAACGAATTTATTGTCCTAAAATCTGGGGTGCGCATTATACATGGGTACAAAAAATTTTTGATTTTTTTTTTTTAATTTTTTTTTTTTTTTTTTTTTTTAGAAAACCAAACCAACAACAGGACTGACCGACAAAGTCGTGGAACAAAAAGACAGGGTGACATTACCAAAGACAGGAACAGAAAGCAAACAGACATCATGACAGTAACACATGCAATGATCCGACGGTGAGCGAGGGGCAGACAGGACTTAAATACAAAACACGTTACATCGATTGAGGTGACACAGGAAGAGAGGGGCGACGCGAACAGAAACTATGGCAACCTAGACACATAGCAAAACTGGGGACGAGACGTGACAAATGTCCCTCGAAATGAAACTTGAAATCACCAAGTTTTGGTTTCCAAGGGTGTTTTTATTCCTCTTCAACGTCTCTCCCATACAGAGCCGCCTTTTTCACGTCCGCACGCCTCTTTCCCGTGCGCGCACGGAGCGCGGTGGTGCGTTTATGGGCAGTCGGAGAAATCAACGCCAACAAAAAAGATTACATCCAGCCTAGTTAAGACCACACCAAAGACTATAAAAATGGGACCATTGCCTCCCTGCGTGTGTGACGATCATTGGGACTTAAAAAAAAAAAAAAATCATAAAAAAAAATTCATAAAAATTGGGTGCGTATTATACATGGGTACAGGCTTTTTTTCAGCATCAGCATGCCATTTTTAGGGTGCGTATTATACATGGGGGCGCACTATACACGGAAAAAAACGGTAATTCAGGAGGCAAGGTTGAAATCTTCTTTGCGAGTTGCATACTTTGGATCCGAATCTGACGTGGGGCCGTGGTACTAGTGGTGCGCGGGGCGTGGAATCACGAAAGGGCTGAACTGGAAGGCTTGGAACCGCCTCCCAAAGAAAAAGGATGCAACTTGCAACTATTTGAACCTTTTTTTCCCCCATTGAATCCTTTCAATGTGTTAGGCTACGGAATTTAGTTATTGATCTGACTCCAAATTGCGATCAACACTTAACACAAGAGTTGTTATGTCCAAATCCACACAATGTCGCACCTAACAATTTTGCGAGTTCGTTCGGTCAAAGAGAAGACCAGTAGATCAATTAGGCCGAATTGACCAATTGCGTAATCCTGACAAAGCAAGCTAATACAGGCGCCTGGGTCTCGGGTCCTTAACACAAAAAACTTGTGTGCCTTCTGTGACCATCAAAAGACAACACATTCTTCTGGGTTGCCCAGTTTTAAAGAAACATAATATGAATATTCAAGCATGCAAAATATTGTGTGGTGATTGGTCGATGGTTGATGGCCAGCTCCTCCCCGTTTGGGTTTTCCCCTGCTCAGCACAGGTGTCTGGACCACGACGAGTTGTTATTCGCGTTCCCCGTCGGCCTTGAGATGTCCTCCCTGTCTGGACATCCTGTTCCACAATACTTTGAAGAAAACAAATTCATGTAGTCTGCACATCCCTTTCCACTTATTAATCGACCACACTACTACTAGAAATTATATTGATATGACTCTTTGTTTGATCATCTGCCCTCTGGGAAGAGGTACAGGAGCCTGCGCTCCCGCACCACCAGACTCACCAACAGCTAGATAATCTTTGGGAACAACCGGATGTTATTCTGCCGGTCAGTATCACTGCGCATGCGCTAGCAAACTCGATCGCAAAGAAATGTTTCGGATTTGTGTAGGGTACATTGTGACAGCAAACGAGCAGGTGATCGAGCAAGTGTCTGATACAACAGCATTGTGTTCGTATGGAGCGTGTTTGGAGTGAACACCAGAGAAGAAAGCGTATCTGTAATGGCGGCCTCCGGATCATATCCGGATTAAAAAAAATATATATATTTATTTGTACCCATGTATAATGCGCACCTGAGGTAAATTTTAGATTCTAGGCGTCGCCGTATGTCACCTTAAATGGTGACTTAGCTGCAGTGAGGAGACCATAAGCTATTTTGGCTGGCCAGAGATGCCTCAGTTTCTGCAAGGTATAGCAACTTAGAATATAGAAGGGAGCAGCTGTTGTTATGCAGGGGAAAGCGTCTTCTACATGTCCTTCTTAGGACATTTGGGAGGAACGAGTAGACTAAAATACGAACAGCAGCTGCACCCCAAGTCATGACATCAACGGTTCGGGCAGGTATAAGATAGGCTTGTCTGTCAGAGGGGGGAGCTTTTTTGGGGCGAACATCTGTGCCGTCGAGAGCTGAACCATCTTTGCTTTTGGGGCCACTCAAACTTTTGGAGAGACATCACTTTGACATCGGTTGAATAAAATATTTTCCCAATCAGCCGTGTGTCACTGGAGTGCTTGGCCGGGACAGCCATTGTCCACCGAGTGTTTTTGGAGACCAGCGAAACAACAAAGACCATTCACCACATTTTTGGCGTCACGAACAGGATTCGTGTTCCCCCGGGGAATTCGCGCCCGCTTCCTGAGCGAGAATCCAGCGGTCGACCAGCGGCTGTCATTAAGGTGAGATGCTTCGCCCGCAGCTGCCGCGATATGCTCGGTTCTTGGACATGTGGGGGGTCGGCCCCTTGAGGGGGGCAGTTACAACTGAATCTGATGTGGCCATGAGCTGTCTCGGGAGTAAGTTGTCTCTCCCAGTCAAAAAGTCGTCATAATTCGACTTTCGAAGGGGGAGTGGCCCCAAATAGAAGCAGCAAAGGAAAAATAAAATAAAAAATAGAAAATAAATAAAAAATAAGAAATAAAAAGTGAACAGTAACTTAGAACTTAATGGGGAATGTGCACAGTGGAGTGAGTGACATGTCTGGTGAGAATGATGAATGATGAAAAAGAAAAAAGCCCGAAGTAGTGTGGCTCGTGACGGGACAGGTTGTCAGGGACATCGCTGTTGACCGTCACAATAAAAGAATGGTAGAAAGTCCCATAAAACGTGGACTTTAGTTTGGCGACAGATCCGATGGAGGATAGAAATTTTAGCTGTGTGAATGAGGCGAAAACACAGATACGATTGAACACTGTTGCGACAGGAAACGACCCGCCCCAGATGCAGTTCCTGGAAAAGCCGAGACACTGCAGTCGCACTCAGTGGCCGTACGGGCCAAGTGCGCACCTGTGGAGAGTTTCGGTGGCCGGGTTAGTCTCCGTCAAAAGTCCGACAAAAAAGGGAGGCTTGCGCTGACCGCGTTTGGCAAATAGGAAAAGTGCGCAGCCTTGGCATCCGTAACTGTGAGCATGAATGTGGAAGTGACCCGGTCAGACCCTTTTTTTTAAGGGTGCCGAAGTGGTCCGGTCAGACCCAGTTATGGGTGCCGAGATCCGGTCAGATTTTAAGGGTACCGAGGAAAATAAAGCGCGCGTAAGCCACGTCGTTTGGACACTGATCGAATTAGAAGTGTGTGGGGGTTACAAGGCTCCTCGATTTAAACGCTGGTGCAAGAAAATGGCAGAGTAAACTCGGTGGGCTGTTATTTTTGAATATCGAGGTAGCTGGTGCGTCATCGCGGCAACGGTCCGATCCCGATTTGTCGAGGCGCACTGTAATAGCATGCACGTCTGTCAAAGTTTGATAAATTTGAGCCGGCGACAAAACCGCTATTGGACGAAGGTTTTGTGCGGCTGCTGTGTGAAAAATGGAAAACGTGGAAAAGAGGCCTCCGGGGGGTTTAGTAGTGATATAACAAGTAATTTGTGTGCACACTTAAGTTAAATTCTGCAGAATAAAGGGGAAATATACAGCGCTATTAGGAACGAAACGAAACGAAACAAAAAGTTAAGTAAGACGTGCGTATTTGTCAGTGCATCTGCTCTGATGACAGTTAAAATGACCAAACTGCTCAACAGCAGTTGGAAAGAAGCAAAATGTGGAATGGATTCGAATCCCGTTGTATGTCTTTTGTGTCCGTGTGTAATCTTTGTGAACTCTGTCAGCTTAATGTTGTCTGTTTGAGCTTCCAAATGAATGGACGCTTGATGTGTGTACTTGTTGGGCCCCGTAAGTGTGTGTGTAGGTGTGTGTGCGTGCGTGTTTGTGTGGGTGCGCGCGTGTCCGTAAGTATGTGGGTGTGTGAATGTGCTCATGAGCGCGCATGGGGGTGAGTTTGAGTGTTTGGAAAACCACCAAAAATAACGGATAGTAGAGTGCACTCTCGTTGCTCTGGGGCGCGTGCACGCCTGCGGTGCCCGCGCGCGGGGGGGAGATCTGGCGGTGGGTAGGGCAGGGAGTGGCCAACCTGTATCTGCCCACTGTGTTTAAGGCTGGCCCCTCCCCGCGCGGTGATGCCGAGGCGGGGCGCAGGGCCGAAGTTATGCCCAATTAAGGGGGCCTGCCCTGCCAGCAACGAGAGAAACTATGATAGAATGGTGGAAGACGGAATGCTGAAGGAGCAAAAGAATGCATGACCAACTGGAGAAATAGGAGCATGCGTGTGTTACCCAAATACAACACTAATATAGATGTGCATGTAAGTTGAGACAACAAGTTGTGGCTGAAGAGGGTAGCCCCCTCGTAAATAATGGGGGACCCCATTAAGGCCAGCTGGCGCCACCTTTAGCATTCTGAAAGGAATGGCAAGGTAGAACTGAAGAAGAGCCCAACTTGTTAATTTAAGTTGTGAAGGAGGACAAATTTAAAACAAATTAGTGATACTGCTCTGTTTCTTTGGAACTCTCCTCAATACTTCTGATTTTCTGTTTGCATAAAAAACCTGAGACGGCAGATACATCCGTTTTCTCCAGGAGGACAAAGAGACACAGACTGAACTTACCGGTCGTCTGGAGAAGAGCTTCGTGGAGCGCCGCATCCAAAATTCTTAAGGCCAGTGTGATTTATCCACAAACTCTTGCAGTTCACTCTCACCAGCAATCAAAGGATTGCATAGCAGACTGACAACAGACTGATCGTCATAAAGATTGTGAATAACTGTTTTTCAGACAAATCATCATCTCAAACATAAGTCGAGTGCTGGTACAGGAATAGTGCGTGCGAGTACACCGAATTAAATATCAAGAAAGCGCATGACAATACGGTCCTAAGGGTCGCATCTGAAGTTGGCAAAATCTTATCTCAATTGTTTAATTGACACTGAATTAAAAAAAAAAAAAAAAAAATGGGAGAAAGGAGCTTTGCAAGCCCAATAATGACTACCCCCATAGAGGTGGTGTTGAGAAACAACCCGCTTATCAAGGGGGTCAAAGAAATATCTAAGAGATGGAATAAGAGATGGCCGGATATTGAAAGGCCTTGGCCGGTGGAAGGGACTTTTAACAGGGAAGTAATCGAGACTATACGAATACTTGTATCAGCATACAAGGCAGGAAATAAAAAAGGAAAAATAGGAGAAAAAAAGGAAGGAAAAAAGAGAATGGGAATTGGGATTGTTGAAAATATTTGACGAAGAAGGACTCAAATTGAACCGAGAGTTCAAACAGAAAAAAGAGAAAATGACAGCTGAAATGCTGAAAAATGTGGAGGAAGCTAGGAAATTAATGGAAAAAGCAAACACGCCTTTTTCACATGTGTCCCCTGTTAAGAATCCCCCACCGTATGATGCGAGTGAAAACAACGGTAATGTCTATCCACAACTCCCGATAATCAACCAAGAAGGAAGTTACCAGCTGGAGACGGAGGATAAAGACATTGTCGAAACAGGAAGAGCGAAGACAACCATCATCATGCACCCCAGCCCTACCCACAAAAGAAATAAAACACGATTTGCGAAGCAAGGCACCTCTGACTACACCAGAAAGGAGGCGCGGTATGACAGCCAGAGTGACGCTGAAGGAGCAGCTGGGGGTTACGCCCCCATAATTAAAAGCATCTTAAAACGAGCGGAGGAAAAAGGACGCACTCCAGGGAAAAAGATTAGGACAAAAACATATTTTAGCAGTACCGACAGTGGGAGCGACAGTAGTGATGACGAGTGGGGCGGCAAGGTCCCAACGCCCACCTCATGCTCCACCCCCATGGCTATAGAGGATTGGAGACGAACGGCTTTAATAAGCATTAAGACCAAGAAAAAGCAATGCCTGGAGGAATTGGACTGGTGTGGGGAGCCCAGGGAGCAAGAGGAGCTGGAAGAAGAATTGCAAAGATTAGAAGTTGCTGAACGCGAGCTGAAGAAAGAAGCATCCAAGCTGCCGGCGAATCCTTTAAGGCATGGGCGAAAATTAAGGGGAGCACATACAATTCTGCCAGTGTTGGTAAGAGGACAACAGCTGGAATACAAGCCATGGCAGAATTCCGACATGTCAGCCATCCTTGAGAAGCTGCCCACCATTCAGGATGGAGCACACCCTTGGATATCCAAGTTGGAGGAGTGCATGGTGGGGACGCAGTTTGCGGTAGGCGACATCAAGAGGCTCCTGGCTAATGTGGTAGGTCCATACCATGAAAGACCTTTTGGGAGAAGCAGGGCTACATCAATTTACCACAACATCAGCGAATGACTCCGACCTGTTTGCAGCAGTCCGAGGCCAGATGTGGGGAGCACTGAAGGCAGCTTATCCGACCAATGCAAACCCCGATAACATTGTGATCGAACCCCTGGGACCGATGGAGAATGCACGCTCATACGTGGTAAGAGCGCATAAAACTTGGAGACACATTACTGGAAACGACCCGGACACAACCCAAATGGAAAAATCTATCTTGCGGGATAAGATCCAGAAGGGCCTGCCCCTGCAAGTGAGGAGTAAACTGGCTGAAGTAGTGGGACTGGGAAACATGACGACTAATGTCTACACCGATCACGTAGCTCATCAAGTTGATTGGTTCCGCAAGAAGGAGATGGCCCAAAAGGAACAAGACCAAGAAGTGGTGAGGAGGCTGAACCAGGTGCAACTCGCGGACAATAAGAAGGAGAAGAAGCAGACGGTCGTGGTGCAAGCTCCACCGCAACAAATCATATTACAGCCCCCGCCCCCGCCTGGACAACCGCCGCAGTCAGCTATGGCAGTGCCCTTCAGTCCAGCCCCTCAATGGGGAAATAGACAGACCCATCTCTGGGGAGCCAAAGCCCGTGGAGACAAAGGATGGGCAGGAAGGCCGAATCTCCCGGGGGGCCTACAACAAAGACCTACTGTGTGTTACAATTGCGGGAAACCAGGCCACATGGCTCGCCACTGCGACAGACCCAACAACAGCTCCCCTGGAGGTGGCTTCAGAGGGGGCGTCAAACAACGAGTCCAAATGCCCCAAGGCCCGGCACACCCCTTTGGGGGCCCGGAGCCCGGATTTTAGGGGTGCCCAGAGTGCCCTAAGGGGGGATGTCAGCTGGTAGTGTCAGGTCCGGAACAGGAGCCAATAATAACAGTGAAAGTAAATGATCAACCATTAACAGCTATGGTTGACAGCGGAGCTGCTTTCACTTGTATCCGGCCCGAAGACGCTACACATCTCCCCATGTCCGGTCATTTCGTGCGGACAATAGGGTTCGAGGGTATTAAACAGCTGATCCCTTCCACAAGACCAGTAAAGCTCTGCTGGCAAGACCACACGGTAAGAATACCAGTCCTGGTGTCAGACCGTACACCTATTGCCCTCCTTGGCAGAGATGCTTTGTGTGGATTAAACTGCACCATAAAGTGTTCCCCCGATGGATGTGAGATTGAAATCCCATACCAAGCGTGCCATCAGGTGATGATGCTGTCAGAGTCCAGGAAGTCAACACCCACTGTATTTTGGGTGGGTAAGATCAGCGACGACCTGTTGAAACCATACAAGAAATGGGAAAAGTTTATCCACTCCAATAAACCAGGAGCAAGGACCCCCGAGTACCCGTTTCACTGTACATTACAATACCACAAAGACCTAACGCAGGCCCAGGCAGAAGAGTGGTTACGTCGGCAACCCCATGGAGTGCAATTGAATGGGACTTGTATCGTCCTGGGACCACAGGGAGTGGCCATGAAAATACAGAGAGACATATACATCAACAAGGAATTCAAGGTCAAAAATAGCATCCCACATGTGACCTTGTTGGTGGCAGAGGACTGTGAGCAGCAACATGTGGGGGAGATGATGGTGGAGGCGGAGAGGCGCAAGTTTTCCCCGCTGGAAGGAAACGTTGCGCTGTGGGTGAGCGCTGATAAGCAGTATATGAAGATCATGATCTCAGCGCACGGACACGGACAACCACAAACGGTGCAGCTGTCGCACGACTCCATCCTCAGTATGGCGACTGATCAACTCAAAGAGGACATGTTGCGGCAGGTCCCTGACTACCTGTGGTCGCGCCATAGTACAGATATTGGACTTGTAAAATCAGCGCAACCGGTAAAAGTGGATCTTCGGCCAGGCTGTAGGCCGCCGTGGAAAACACAGTATCCACTGAAAGAGGAAGCAGTTCAAGGGATCGAGACACAGATTGAAGGGCTGCTCGTGGCAAATGTGTTAAGAATAACGCAGACCCCTCTTAGTAATACGCCAATATTGCCCTTGAAAAAACCTGACAACACCCATCGGCTGGTACATGATCTTCGAGCAGTGAACGAGGTGGTAATTGACAATGTAGCCGATGTGCCGGATCCGCACACCCTGCTGGCATAGATACCGCCGGATGCTGAGTGCTTCTCAGTGGTGGACCTTTGTGGCGCCTTTTTCAGTGTCCCACTCAGCTGTGAATCACAAGGACTGTTCGGGTTTACATTCAAGGGGCAGTTTTATCAATATCAGAGACTTCCTATGGGCTATAAACATAGCCCTCATGTGTTTAACAAAGTGTTAAAAGATGACCTCGAAGGGCTGGAACGACAGGTGCAGAGCACTGTTATTCAATATGTGGACGATATTATTGTCTGTGCCGTAGATGTTGAAACGTGTCACAAAGACTCAATCAGACTGTTGCAAATTTTGGCAGAAAATGGTCATAAAGTGTCCCAAAAGAAATTGCAATACTGTAAAAAACAAGTTGACTATTTGGGTCAGAAAATATCATATGGACAGAGACGTATCTCAGATGGCCATTTGGAGGCCATACGGACGGCTCCGAAACCCAGAACCGTCAGGCAAATGTTAACATTTCTGGGAATAGCGGGCTATTCGGCCTCCTGGGTCGAAGAATACGCCAAATTGGTAGGGCCGCTAAGGGCTATGATCAAAGACACAGGCAATAATGACTTCCACGCAACACTGGATTGGACACAGGATGGCCTTGTGGCGTTTGAAACAACCAAGGCAAGGTTGCAAGAGGCCCCGGCATTGGCTTTACCAGACTATTCCAAAAATTTCGTGTTATTCACGTCAATCTCAGCAGGGGGAAAGTTTGCGTGTGCGATTCTTTGTCAGCCTACAGGCACCGGGTCTGGACCCCAACCTGTGGCCTATTATTCAACATCCTATTCCGAGGTGGAGATGGGACTGCCGCCTTGCTATAGAGCTATGGTGGGAGTCTATTTGATGTACGACAAAGCCTCTGCCATAACCATGGGCTATCCTGTGACCATTCTGACTCACCATAGTCTTCGGACTCTGTTAAACCATGGCAAGTACACCTTGACAGAGCCCTGGCTCCGGGACTATTACAGACTTTTGGAGCAAGAAGATGTCACTCTAGCAAGGTGTACTACTGTAAACCCAGCTGAATTTTTGCCAACTTCAGAGGACGGAGACCCTCACGATTGCTTACATGAGTCAGAAAAATACTCGAGATTACGGTCTGGTTTGCAAAACATCCCCTTGGGCGAGGCGGATCTCGAACTCTGGACGGACGGTTCTTGTTATCGAGTCGGGGAAAATTTGTGCGCTGGCTATGCAGTGGTACAAGCGCAAGGTCCTGAGTTTGTGACAATCAAAGCCGAAGTGGTGCCACAACCAGCCTCGGCCCAGCTTGCTGAACTAGTGGGGTTAACGGAAGCGTGCTTGCTCGCGGAAGGGAAAAGAGTGACGATCTATACAGATTCCGCATACGCGCATAGTGTGTGCCACCTGTTTGGTGCTGTGTGGAGGAATCGGGGCTTCAAGAAAACTGACGGTTCCCCCATCCAGCATCATGCGCAGATAATGAGACTGCTGATGGCTATGATGAAGCCCAGTGAAATAGCCATCGCGAAGTGTGCGGCCCACAAGTCCGATGCGTCCAGGGTTACGCAGGGAAACAAGATGGCAGACGAGGCAGCCAGGGCTGTCACGAAGGGAAGCCAGAAGGGAAGAGTTTTGTTAGTAACGCATGAGGTTGACCTCGAGGACAGGGTCACGCTCAGAGATGTACTGTTGATGCAAACGGCCGTTAATCCGATGGACAAACATCTTTGGGCACAGAGGGGGGCGAGTCAGGACTCTACCGGCGTTTGGAGAAATCACGAGGGTCTGATAGTGGCGCCGCCAGATTTGTTGGGACTGTTAATCCAGGAGGCACATGGGTTAGCCCATGTGTCAAGGGGGGAGGTGAAGCGAAAAATAACCGCAGAATATGGGTTTTGGGCGCCCTATCTACTCGAACAAATCGACCAGGTTATTGGAAGATGTGTAATTTGTTTGAAAAACAATGTGAGGAGAGGGGTAGCCACCCCCACGGGTTACATCCCGACTCCTAATGGCCCCATGAGAGAACTAGTGATAGATTTCGTCGACATGATACAACCTGTTGAAGGGAAAAGATACATGTTGGTGGTCGTGGACCGATTCTCAAGATGGCCGGAGGCCTGTCCAACTAAACGAAAAGATGCTCAGTCTGTGGCCAAGTTCCTGTGCCGTGAAGTCATCAGCAGATGGGGTCTTTCTTCAGATAACGGGAGAGAGTTTGTGGATAAAACGGTCAAAATCATATTTCAAAAATTGGGAATTAAACAGCGGCTTGGCGCAGTATATCATCCACAAAGCCAAGGCATTTGTGAAAAAATGAACGGCGTTTTAAAAAATAGAATTTCCAAAATTTGTCAACATACAGGCTTGAATTGGATAGCTGCCTTACCACTGGCACTGATGGTCTGCAGGTCGAGTCAACTACGCGATTTGCATTTGACCCCACACGAATTGGCAACCGGTAGACGCATGCCTTCACCATGTTTGCGAACCAGTGGGAAAGGCCCAAGCCTGTCAATTTTGGAGGACGAAATGAAAGCCTATGTCAAACACTTAACCACGATACATAGGAATATTTCCACCTATGTTGTTGACAGGCAGAAACAAGAAGAGGCACAAGAGAGACTCGAGGCAAATACTAAAGACACTGTTCAGCCAGGAGACAAGGTGTATGTGAAAGTGTTCCGGCGCAAGTGGTTCAACGAAAGGCGGCAGGGGCCATTCGAAGTTGTCCGCTGTACCGGAACTGCGGTGCAAGTACAAGGGTCGCCAACTTGGTACCATTTGACACACTGCGTCAAGGTGCCCAAAGATGAAGATCCCCAAAGAGGGAGGCGCGACTGCGAAACTGCAGAACCACTGCCAGAACAAGAATCGCCAGAGGGCCCGGATCGGGACAAAGATGGGCATGATCAAGCTGTGGTGGATAATGTGTCTGCTGAACCTGTCCCTGAGGACATCACGGGCAGCACAGCCGACGACAGAGGAGACCAACAATTCAACGATATCGATCTTGACGACGCACCCGCCCCAGGCGCAGATGACGACCCTCAGCACAACAACACTGAGCCAACTACCGCCGGAGGTAGTGCCCCCAGAGAACAACGCCACCCAGCAGGACCCAGCGGCGGACGCCCAGTCCGCCACAGAGTCCGGCCGGAGCGGTACATTGAGCAATGTTGAGGGAGTGTTGGGGGGGGCTGCAATACTGCCATGCAATTGCAGAAAGGAAGAAGGGTCCCTGTGCAGACGCACCGCCGAATGGGAAGACAACACCGGTAACATACTTGCCCTGGCCGGGCGAACACATGCGGACAATGTGCTGTTATTAAATACATATAGACGGTTTGAGGTGCTAGGAGATTGTGCTCTACTTCTGACAAAAATTGGCATAGATGATTTCGGGTACTATACGTGTACTTGTCTCAAACGGGGGGCGAGAAAGGCAGACCGCACGGGCGGCCATAAGACGGTGGACAGCGTTAATTTCGTGACGTTGGTGGAGAGAAAAGAAATTGCGAAACAGCATCCATACAGCCCCGTCGCGGAAGGGGTCAAAAAGGAAGAAGCAGTCACCATAAAAAATGTCGCCTTACCCTTGACAACAATTGGTGACAGCTTTGAAACACAGTCTGCCGCTTCAGGGACGCTCATGTCGGAGGTAGAGGCTGTAGAGCCGACGCCTGACGTTCCAGAAAATGTTAACGAAGCGCTTGCGGAATCGAACTGGTCCCCGGCAGAGGTGCAAGCCAATTTGCATGCCATGGCGAGACGGGAGATTGCATGGAAGGCTTATGGGTTCGATGCCTTGGCATTACCTGGGGTCGATGAATGGGCAGGAAGGAACATGTGGTATCAACTGATGGTGCATTCGATTAAATCGTCTAAGGCGGTGAGTGGGCCGTGTTTAGTAAGAGTGAAATCACCAAGTACGCTTAAGGCCGTGTTCCAGACCATACCGGTGCCGGTATCCGACAATTGCCAGCTTAGATTATTGCTTTGGTTGGTATACGAACAGTCGTGGAAGGCACCTGAAACCGACGCGCAGGTCAGGAAGATTTTCAAGCCCACAGGGGAGTGCGCCTGGATAAGCGAACTTCCCTACTTGGATTTGCTCGCCGTGCATGAGGACATCCAAGTCGCGGTGCCAGAATCCATAGATGTGCCATCTGTAAAGGTGCCCACCTGTTTTTGCTCTAATGTGACACATGGAGGGCCGGGGGTGCCTATGGGGGTGGCAGACTGCGACTATTACCCCATGCAATTCCCAGGAGAAGCATGGGGGCAGAGGGGAGCCGTCCATCCGGTGACCTTTGCTCTACCAGACTCCTATCAGGCGATTACTGTGATGGTGGCGAATCGCACGGTGCCTGGGAACACGACTGTAGGGAATCTTAGAGACATCTGGTGGGTTTGTGGAACTAGAGCTTATTTGTTTTTGCCGTATGGATGGATGGGTTGCTGCTATTCTGCCACCCTGAAGCTTCCGTTCGAGGTGTTGGCGATTAGGAAGGGCCACAAGCCTGAGGAGAAGGCTTTTAGGGAGGTCCCTAGTAGGGCTAAGAGGGAGATGGCAGCGTTTCATACTACGGACGCGTATCATTGGAGAATTAGCTTGGGAGAAAAATGGGGCCTTGGGATTTTTCCCTGGTATGGGGTCACATTTTTGGCAGATCACATTGATAACATCACGTATACCCTTCAGGGGTTCGCGAATGAGACGATCAAGGGTTTCAGACAGTTGTCGCTTACCCAAAGGAGCCATCGGCTGACTCTGCTTAAACACGACATGGCTTTGGATTATATCTTGGCAAGGCAAGGGGGGTTGTGCGTAGCCCTAAATTTGACGGACGACGCTTGCTACACTTTGATCCCAGATAACACTGACAACATCACCAGTATCATCGACGCGCTTAGAGTCATTCGGGATTCTTTTGGGCCGTCTGAGGGCGCTGGTTGGTCAGCGACGGGGTGGATACAGGATAGACTGGGACCTGTGGGAACGATAGTGGCGCAGGTGCTGGGGGCACTCGGGATATCGCTGTGTGTAATGTTTTGTTTTTGCACTGTGATATTGACTTGTGCAAAGGCCATGATATTACGGTGGATAGGTGTGGTAATGCCGAGGGACCAGACCCAGATGCCGTTACTCCCGTTCGACCGCGATGCAGATCTGAAATGCGCGGATGGGATGCTAATAAATGATAGGTACTCGGATTAAATTTAACAGATTGGCGACGTGAGTACAAAGGTAGGGAGGACTGAGAGTAGCGATAGAAAACACTAAAAATAAATAAAGGACCGGGGATAGGACAGTGATGTGAGCGGAAAACCAGGTGTAGGGAACAAGAACACAGCACCAATGTCTTGGTATTCCGATTTTCAATTTTCTTTTGCTGTGTTGCATGATTCCAGTGTGATGTGGTCCACCGTACAGTGTTGCCCGGCCCTTGACAGACTTTACCACCTTCGTTATGTCAAAATTGCATGTGTGCTTTGTGTTTCGTGCCATTGCCATCACTGGATACTGGCAGAAGTTCTCATTCGTTGCAGAACCCCTGGATGTGGACCGGGGCCGTGCAAGGGACTCTATGGACAGTGAACTGGACATAAGGACTTTGTATGGACAGCAGGCCCTGGGCAGGGGTACCTGGCACGACCCACCATGGGAAGATTCGGTGGACTGGACTCTGCCTCAGCACGCACTCACACATGAGAAGGGGGGCTACATTTCGGGGTTTTGAGTCGATAAGCATGTTTTGATACCTCTTTGTTGTATACCTCGTTGTTTTGTTCCGTTTTTATACCTCCTTTTGTTAAATCATGGCATGTTGATTAGGTGGCGATGCGACTTGACCGTTTGGCAGTCGTTGAACGTGTCATTTCTTTTTCTTACTGTTCTGTGAGCTCATACTGTTTTGTGATGTGTGCCAGGACTCCTTGTTACCTGGCTGACGCCAGGTGGAGGGAATCACTGGGGTTGTTAGGAAGGGCCTCCCTCTTTTTCCTTGTCATTAGACTGGCAGTTTTTTTCTCGAGGGAGGGCCGACAGCTTTTTGGGGTTTCTAACGGACCACGCCAAATTCATTACTTCCCAAATTATCGATGGTGTTACGGTATTACCTAAGGGGGGTGGTTATCGTCATTTGGAGGAGGTGGACTTCAATTATCTTTATTTGTGGTTCCTGTGAGGCCTCAGGTTGCTGTCGAGGAGCAGTTGGATACCTAAAGAGTTTGAGCTTTCCTAGACAATGTAACCTTGCGTAGCATGTCTTGAGCGTGATTTAGGCTGCGATTTTCTAGGCCGTATTGTAGACGTGACTGTAAAATTTGGTTGGGTGACGATTTTTGGATGTTTACCGATGTCATCTTTCTTTTTCGGACCGTTTTCGGGACATTTATAACGTCCCGGAGGGGGGAATGAGGTAAATTTTAGATTCTAGGCGTCGCCGTATGTCACCTTAAATGGTGACTTAGCTGCAGTGAGGAGACCATAAGCTATTTTGGCTGGCCAGAGATGCCTCAGTTTCTGCAAGGTATAGCAACTTAGAATATAGAAGGGAGCAGCTGTTGTTATGCAGGGGAAAGCGTCTTCTACATGTCCTTCTTAGGACATTTGGGAGCAACGAGTAGACTAAAATACGAACAGCAGCTGCACCCCAAGTCATGACATCAACGGTTCGGGCAGGTATAAGATAGGCTTGTCTGTCAGAGGGGGGAGCTTTTTTGGGGCGAACATCTGTGCCGTCGAGAGCTGAACCATCTTTGCTTTTGGGGCCACTCAAACTTTTGGAGAGACATCACTTTGACATCGGTTGAATAAAATCTTTTCCCAATCAGCCGTGTGTCACTGGAGTGCTTGGCCGGGACAGCCATTGTCCACCGAGTGTTTTTGGAGACCAGCGAAACAACAAAGACCATTCACCACACACCCCAGATTTTAGGACAATAAATTAGTTAAATTTTGCGCATTATACATGGAAAAAAACCGGTACTTGTATTTCTTCTGCAGACAAGAGGAAGCCCAGCGCATTGATGAGGAGCTCTTCAGTGAGTACGGCTTCAGTGTGGACCAGCTGATGGAGCTCGCAGGGCTCAGTTGTGGTACCACCATCACAAGAGTGAACCACACTGTCCTTCCAGAATGATCATAATGTGAATCTAAGCATCTTCTGCTATTCCTCCCCCGGTTGGGGAGCGTCGGAAGCGGTGTGCGAGGAGGCTGAAGCCAACTCGGCTCGCCCGGCCGTGCCTTCCATTCTTCTGGCGAATATTCGATCGCTGGACAACAACATGGTTGACATTCGCCTGCTGAGATCTACGAACCGGACAGTGCGTAACTGCTGTGTGCTCGTGTTCACTGGGACTTGGTTGACCGTCAACATTCCGGACTCTGCTGTACATCTGGAGCGGCTAGCGGGCGGACCGGGCCATTGTACGAGGGGGAACATCGCGAGAAGGTGGAATGCGCGTCTACATCCGTGACGAATGGTGCCGGGACTCTGTAGTGGGATGCAAGCACTGCTCGCCACTGGCGGAGTTTGTGATCTCCAGGCTGTTGGGGTCCTGAACTCCTTCCCCTTCTGAGTGGCGTCCTGTTAGAGTTAGGGTTAGGGTGCGAAAGGGACTCCAGTCGGATCCGGGTCTGCTGGAGCTCCTCGTGTGCCGTGCAGCTGAAATTGATCTCAACAGGTTAGTCGTTACTGGAAAATGTGTAAATTTTGTAAGATGTGCGATGTTCCACTGTGACACATCCACTGACCTCATCTCCTTTATTGCTGAGTCGGACATATTTGCCGTCCTGCTCCACCTCATCCACGGTGACCTGCCCGCTAGCAGAGGCCTGCTGGGTGATGGGAGTACGAGTCACAGCGCTTCCGGCGAAGCTCGAAGCCTCGCTGTCCGTGTCGTTGGGACGCTTCCTCTTCCCGCTGGCCGACGTGGTCGAGCGTACCGTGCGGACAAACGTGGAGACATTAATTGCTATGAGAGGAAAAGTTGTGGTATGTTTGTAAGCCACACACACCTCTCCTCCTCGCTGTCAAGCACCTACCTGTAGGCAATTATCTCCATATCCAGCACTAGCTTGACATCCATTAGCTCCTGATACTCATCCAGCTCCTGTAGGCACTTATCTCCAGATCCAACGCTAGCTTGAAATCCATTAGCTCCTGATACTTATCCAGCTTCTGCTCCAACCGCTCCCTCATGTCGACCATTTCTCGGTCTTTCTCCCCGAGGAGGTCTCTCTTTGGAGACAGAGCCTCCTCCAGATCTTTCACTTTTGCATCACGGGCTGCAAGCTAGTGTCAACACAGACTTTTTAAACTTTTGCAGCTGAGACAGATTCTAAGGTCCAAATGATAAATGGTTACCTCTTTTTGAAGGTAGAGTTTAATTTGAAGTTCATGCTGGCTTTGCATCTTCATCAAGGCTTCGGGCAGTTTACTTTCATAATCTTCCTGGGGGGCGTTTTCAAAATCCACCATGCGAGACTCGTGCCGGCGTTTGACCTTGCGCAACTCCTACGTGAGACGTGAGAATGACTCAGCTTTATTCTCATGAATTAAAAATAAGCGATAGTGATGATAATCGTGTAATAAACTGGGAATATGGAAAATGGATGGACGCAGTCAAATGTGCTATTTATGTTGATATGCGACTATGGCAGACATGGGCAAACTACGGCCCGCGGGCCACATCCGGCCCACGGGGCCGTTTAATCCGGCCCGCCAAACCTGAATAAAGTGTATTATAAATGTTTGGGGGGGTCATTTTCCCTACAATTACTATGTTTCCCCAGTAGATGGGAAAGCGCCCGCCCGCCCGCGCATTTACTCCCGGGAGCCGTCAGAAAGCTCGGTGCACACTCACAAGTACATGTGCGTACTCAGTAGTACGTAGTCATTTCATCTATCAGTGCCGAATTTTGAGTGTAGGCTGTGACGTCAATATTCTCGTAATTCACGTGCTGAGTTTTCAGATACAGTTTTACGCTAAAGCCACCCACAAACCTTCCCCTGGAATCCTTCTATTAAAATGAGTCGCCCAAGAAAAAGCAAGGTGGACACAGTGCCGAGTGTTTAAAAGAGAGTGGCCAATTTGGCTCGACGTACGCGACGTGACGTTCAGCCACATGAACGTCAACAAAGCCAGTCACAGATCTAGGTTAACGGACCGACACCTCGGCTCTATCCTAAGAATTTTCTTTCGGTATGGCGCCGTAAGTGGCTGCCTCCCAGCAGTGTTCTCTCTTTTCCTCTTTATTTCTTTCTTTTCTCCTTTTTCTTTCTGTCTTTTTGTCCATTCGGCGATGCTGGTGCCTTCTACCGCACCTCGGTATCTCTTCGGATCGGATATTTTGTATTATTTTTTTTTCTTCCTGGGACCGGGATCATCGGTCGAGACCGGCGTAACTCTACGGCGGCTTCCTGCTTATCCGGGCAGTGATGACCGGGTCCCTCGCCTTGGCCTTGCAGCCGCAACCCCTGTGGGGAGTCCGCTCCCTCGTGCTCGTCGGAACCAACGACTTTCACCATGCTAGCCCCGTGGTGACCATCTGCACGTGCACCCGACTGGGTGCCCAGGACGCTGCTCACACGTTTGCCTGCTTTGTGATGTTTTTCACCGATTCACGACCACGGTCCATTGGGCGCCGTTGAACTGGACTGCCCCTACACCTGTCTATGGACCCCGTGGAGGCTATTTAGTGTGTTTTGGGGTGTTCTCTTGTATTGAGGGGTGCTGGTTGGCCACAGTTACTTTTTTTCCTTTGTCTTTTATCTTTGTTTTGCTTTGATGGCTTTTATCTTGAGCACTTTCTGGCTTTCTTTGTGGCGCTGTTGTGTGGCAGCCTTATGAGAGCCTGTTGAGTTGCGCTCATGCCATTTGTGCGTCTTTTGTATACCCACTCTGTGGTATGAATACTGCTGGGGCCTGAATTTCCCCACCCCTGGGGATCAATAAATATTCAATCAATCAATCAATCAACAAATTTTACCCCAGACTATGATGCACTGGCAAAAAAGGGAAACCAACAATACTATTGATTTCTTTATTTAGATGTATTCTTTCACTGATTCTTCAAGATGATGTATTTGGTCAGAATGTTTGCCGTTGGATGTGATGTTGCCTCATTAGATAAACATATTTCATAAATCTGACCTGCAGGCGCTGAAGTGATGGAAAATGTTATACATCATAACAATGTCGTATTTAATAAGAATCACTGATAGTAGTTTTTTGGTGAAATATTTTTTTAATGCTGTTAATAAATGCATTTGTTTTCAAAAAATCCATGCTAAAAGTAAAAAGCTTTTATGCAATGACCTTTACATGTCATTTATATGACCTTTACACACAAACACTACATCCATCTGCTCCTGGTTCGGCCCCCCGGTCAAAATTTAGAACCCAATTCGGCCCGCAAGTCAAAAAGTTTGCCCGCCCCTGGACTATGGGATGGTTAACTGGAAGTCCAATGTTGAGCTGCAATTAGTCACGAGGAGGATTTTCCTTGGGGTGTGGCCCCAGCAGCAAAGCAATTATGTCAGCACTAATATCCAGCATCCATTTTGTTGTGGCATATTTTTGATAAAATGGCCGGGCCTCACCTTGCTTTCAGCTCCTTGATTTCCTCCCTCAGCTTGCTCACCTCCAGCTCCAGACGTGCACGCTCTTTGGCCTCAGAGTCCAGAGTCGCACGGGCATCCGCCAGCTCCGTCTCGAAAACGGCCTTCAGGCCCGTCAGCTGCCGGGACACCTCTGTTTCGGATTCAGTGATGCGCAAAAGCAAGCCGGCGTTCCCCACTTCCCGGGAACGGGCGTTGTCGACGTAAATGCCCAGAAGGTCGTTGAGCTTGCGGAGATCTTCCACCTCCTGGGAGAGGGCGTTGTTTGCACCTTGAGGAATGTTTTCTGGGGTCGCCATCTCGAGCTTGCGTCTGCTGATCCAGGAAAGACTCAGTGTCATGCATTACACCAATGCCTGATTGCACTTATCAAAGAAACTGCATAGAGGTTTCTTCAAAGTCAAACAAAGGTTCCTTTGTAAATACACATAAAAAAAAACTCACTCTTTGCAATGGTTCAAAGAAACTATGCAACGGATGGATCCTAAGGGCGGCTCGGTGGGGCACTGGGTAGCACGTCCGCCTCACAGTTAGGTGGGTGCTGGTTCGATTCCACCTCTGGCCCTACCTGTGTGGAGTTTCCTCCCTCAGCTTGCTCACCTCCAGCTGCAGACGGTCGTTGAGTAGGGGTGTAACGATACATCGATACACATCGATTAATCCATATAATGCTCTACGATTTATTGGCATCGATGCTAAAGGTAAACATCGATTTATATCGCCGTGTTTGACCTCGGACATTAGACGCGACTTTATTTTGAAATCCAGTTCATTGTTGCTTGCTTCCTCTTTCCGGGAGCAGGGAGCACAGGGCTCGAAGCTTATTTTTTGCCCAAGTTGCCCTCGGGCAAGTTGGAGAAAACTTTATTTGCCCGAAACAAAATTTTACTTGCCCGAATTTTTTTGGAGTGGATTTTTACTTGCCCGACACATTTTTGCAATAAAAAAGACAACACTATAAGTTTTGCCTTCATATGCCTTCGTATCCGCCAACCGGAAACAAGCTCTGCTGGTGCGCAGAAGGACGGGTGAGAGAGCATGCATTTAATTACGAAGCGCTTTGCCGTTATCAATGTATTGCAGACTTACACGAGAAACTAACCGCTCCCTAGAAAACAAAATGTCGGACCAGAAGCGGCAGAAGTTGCGAGAAATTATGCACAAAATCGTCTTTTTACAGCTTGAAAACATGGTATTATGGCAGGGCAAGTTCGGGCAAGTGAGGAAAAAATTCTACTTGCCCGTCTGCCATCGCTACTTGCCCCGGGCAATCGGGCAATCGTTAGTTTCGAGCCCTGGAGCAGTGCGCGGCGTTGCTGCACGTGAAAGGGGAGTCGACAACTAGTACGCGGCTCCTGGGCTGGTGCTATGGCTAGTGTCCAAAAAGACGAGGAAATTGGCTCCCCTTTAGGCTTCAAGTCATTCGTTTGGAAGCACTTTGGATTCCAAAGAAAAGATGGCTCAACGAACAAGACACGTGCAGTTTGTAAATCCTGCCATGCGGTGATCAAATATTCAGGGAGCACAAATCTCGCCGCACATTTAAAGAAAAAACACGACATCAAAGTTCAGTGTTAAAGTAAGCAATTTGTATACTACAATACTCTTGTAATTTCCTAAATAAAGAGTTTGCAGTACCTTGTTGATTTTGCGTATGAATTGTTATAAATCAGGATATTGTTCTATAGTTTTTATTAAAAAAAATGTATACATCGATCGTAGAGGACTATATCGCGATATATCGTGAATGAATCGCAGCAGGCTTTAAGATATCTGCAAATATCGTATCGTAGTTCTTTATATCGATATTATATCGTATCGTGACAAACCCCGCGATTTACACCCCTATCGTCGAGGTTGCTGAGATCTTTCTTCTCCACCAATTTGTGCTTTTCAGCAATAACAACCTGCTTTGGCGATCTCCTCTGCCACGATAAAATTCGCTTTCACAGCAGCTTCACTTTGTGATTTTGAACGGGTGAAAAACGTCTGCTGGAATATCAGCTTCTTCTTTACCTTTTCTTTAACTCTTCTACCTTCTGTCATTCTGCTCTGCATTCAGGTCTTTCAGGTTATCCAGATGTTTTGTTTCATAGTGCCGTCTTAGATTAAAATCTTTCAATACAGCCACATTAGCGCCACACATGAGACAAACGGGCTTACCGGCAATGTCAGTAAACATATACTCAACCTTTTTAAAGGCTTTGTTTTCAGAATCAACTTTTCTCTTCGGCATCATGAGGGGCTAGCTTCGCAATAACTTGCAGCAACAAGCACTTGTCCTGATTGCCGCGGAAAAACGCTCAGCAAGGCAGCGAAAGCACTGCATTATGGGATCTGTAGTTTATTGTGTTATCATCGCTTCATATCGTCGGGCCATTAGTAACAATAATATAAAATGATCTCGCGGGCCTTGAGTTTGACACACATATGGTTTAGACTCTTTGCAAACGCTTTTCTTTATATCTTTAAGCTGTTTGACACTTTTACTTGCTTTCTATCAGAGTTGTTTTACTCCTGCTTCGGCAATGTTTCATTTCTACACCCAAGCGATCATTGAATTCATTTTTGTCCTATTTTTCGAATTTAGCAACTGTGTAACATTGCGGCTACTGCAAGACGTCAAAACGAAGGTATTAAGGTCATTTCAAGAAGACGTAGCAGTTCGAACTTAAGACTCAAACTCAACGTTTGGGTTTAGTTAGCTTTTATCATGTGTTCAGGTTTTACATTTTAAGTTACATTTGTTTTATTTTACTTAATTTTATTGCACTATAGTGCAGTGCGGCACTGTACTTTATTTTTATCTTAACATGTAGTTTGCTTATGTGACCACACGGCGGCGCCTCTCACCCGCGACAAGCTCTGATCAACTTTATTTGATGCTAGTTTCGAGCTTTACGTTATTCTTTGGAGAATAATTGAGCGGGTTAATGTCTGAAAGACAAAAACAGTTCATATTTTCTATTATTCTGTCTGCAGTTGGAACATTGCAGCACTTGACATGTTGGAGTTCAATGCCCCTCATCGGCCATTTAAATCCACTTGTGAAAAAATAAAAAATGTTGCCATTCTTTTTAATCTGCAAAAAAAAAAAAAAAGAAAAATTCCAAAAATGTTATTGATCATATATTGCCTAATTTGAACCTTGTCTCCTGAATATTACCGTTTTTTTCCGTGTATAGTGCGCAAAATTTAACGAATTTATTGTCCTAAAATCTGGGGTGCGCATTATACATGGGTACAAATTTTTTTTTTTTTTTTAATTTTTTTTTTTTTTTTTTAGTTAAAATAAAACCAACAACAGGACTGACCGACAAAGTCGTGGAACAAAAAGACAGGGTGACATTACCAAAGACAGGAACAGAAAGCAAACAGACATCATGACAGAAACACATGCAATGATCCGACGGTGAGCGAGGGGCAGACAGGACTTAAATACAAAACACGTTACATCGATTGAGGTGACACAGGAAGAGAGGGGCGACGCGAACAGAAACTATGGCAACCTAGACACATAGCAAAACTGGGGACGAGACGTGACAAATGTCCCTCGAAATGAAACTTGAAATCACCAAGTTTTGGTTTCAAAGGGTGTTTTTATTCCTCTTCAACGTCTCTCCCATACAGAGCCGCCTTTTTCACGTCCGCACGCCTCTTTCCCGTGCGCGCACGGAGCGCGGTGGTGCGTTTATGGGCAGTCGGAGAAATCAACGCCAACAAAAAAAGATTACATCCAGCCTAGTTAAGACCATACCAAAGACTATAAAAATGGGACCCATTGCCTCCCTGCGTGTGTGACGATCATTGGGACTTAAAAAAAAAAAAAAAAATCATAAAAAAAAATTCATAAAAATTGGGTGCGTATTATACATGGGTACAGGCTTTTTTTCAGCATCAGCATGCCATTTTTAGGGTGCGTATTATACATGGGGGCGCACTATACACGGAAAAAAACGGTAATTCAGGAGGCAAGGTAGAAATCTTCTTTGCGAGTTGCATACTTTGGATCCGAATCTGACGTGGGGCCGTGGTACTAGTACTAATATTACTAATATTACTGCTCCTTGCTCAAGCTGTACCTGCCTCATCGTGCTGATTGCCAATTAAAATCTGAACGCTGTCCTTCCTATCAGTTGTTTCATGATAACGCCTGTGTACAGTTACCGTATAACGACTCTGTGGAGCGCGTGTGCCAAATTGTCAGAAGGAACAGAGAAAGGTATGAGAAATACAGTCGAGACATTGACAACGCCATCCAAGAGGTAGAGGAGAGTGGGCTCGTCATAAACGAATGGTGCCACCTGGCTCCCGAGAGTGAGTTGCAAAGACTCGAATGCGTTGAGGAAATGAACGCGAGAGATGAACCGAACGACAACGTGGAGGAAAATGTCCCGGACTATAACGTCAGGTCCAAAACAACCCAAATGTCCATCGTGACAGAGGCTGCAGCCATCGATCCCGCAGTGTTACGCGACATGTATCGTAACCTGAACCAAAAGCAAGCGTCCGTCTTCTACAAGGTCAGAGATTGGTGCATAAAACGTGTGTGTAGCTCAAAGCCCATTGAGCAGTTCTTCTACCACATCAACGGTGGCGCCGGGACCGGCAAATCGCATCTGATCAAGTGTATCCACGCAGAGGCTACCAAAATACTGCAGAGACTACCACGACTGGCTGAGGAGGCCGACATTTCCAAGCAAACGGTTGTTCTCGCAGCTTTCACTGGCACGGCGGCGTTCAACATTTCCGGGGCAACGTTGCATTGTCTACTCAAACTGCCGAGAAGTCTCAAACCCCCGTACCACGGGCTGGGCAATAAACTGGACGAAGTCAGAGCCGAGCTGTCCATCGCCGAAATACTCATCATCGATGAGATTTCCATGGTGTCGAAAGACCTCTTTGCCTACGTGAATGCCAGGTTGAAACAAATCAAAGGAATTAATTTACCTTTCGGTGGCATGTCTGTTCTTGCTGTTGGAGATTTCTTTCAGCTCCCTCCCGTGAGACAGTCCAAACCTCTGTGCGTGTACGATCCTACGCGGCTGGACCACTGGCGTGACGACTTCAAAAAGATCACGCTCACCGCCATCATGAGGCAGAAAGACGATGTCGCCTTTGCCGAACTGCTGAACCGACTCCGCGTCAAAGAAAAGTCAGATGAACTGTCGGAAATGGACAGAGCTCTCCTTGCCACGAGGTACACTTCCCCAGAAATGTGTCCAAAGCATATTCTGCATGTTTTTGCCACCAATAAACAGGTGGATGGCCATGACTCTGCAATGCTGGAACTGTTTCATAAGGACATTGTGCAGATTGACGCGGATGACTACAAGAAAGACAAAGGAACTGGCAGAATGGCAAGGCAAGCTTCCCCTGTGCAAAGCGCTAAGAATGAGCTCCCGGACTCAATCAAAGTTGCCTTGGGTGCTCGTGTTATGATCACACGAAACGTTGATGTTCAATCAGGTCTGTGCAACGGGATGTTTGCAAAAGTTGTCAAATTGGTGAACTATCCAAATGAAGCCCGTGTCCAGAAACTTGGCTTGGAACTCGATCATGTGAGTAACACAGCGCGTGCTGCTAACCCCGTGTACATTGACAGACTGGAGGAGAAGCTGAACAAGGCTGGAGTGACGCGCCGACAGTTTCCCATCAAGCTTGCTTTTGCCTGCACGATCCACAAGGTACAAGGCATGACAACGTCACAGGCTGCAGTTTCGCTGAAAGGTGTTTTCGAACACGGCATGGGGTACGTAGCTCTGAGTAGAGTGACTTCGCTCAGTGGTCTGCATATTCTGCATATGGATGAGAGAAGGCTTCATGCAAATCCACAAATCACTGCTGCTCTTGCTGAGATGGCAGAGGATTCTTTGGAGAGCGTCATGCCCCTCCTTCACGTGATGGCGTCGGTAGATCGGGCAAATCACCTGGTTGTCGTCCATCATAACACCGAAGGGCTGTCTTGTCACGTGCAAGATATCGTGTCTCATCACGAACTGCTTTTCGCTGATGTTTTGTGCTTCACAGAGACACACCTCCAAGGATCAGTGGCCGATGGACGTGCTTGCTTGGAAGGCTACACGATGTTTTGCAGGAACCGAAGTGATTCTTACACAAACTGTCCTGACTTGGCTACAAAACGTGGTGGCGGCGTAGGTATTTGTGTCAAAAGTCACATCGCGGCCCAGGAAAAGAAATACGTTCAGGGTGTGACCGACATTGAATTTGTTGTGGTGATGTTGGGATCACCGGTGTTTGAGTGATGTTCCAGTTATTTATTTTCTTTCTGTGTGTTCGCAATTGTCATGGTGATTGTTCTGGTGTTTTTTTAACTCGGCTGTATGTATTTGTTTGTTCACGCTGATTTCTCCGACTGCCCGAAATTTTCCATATTCTCAGTTTATGTGTATATCTGTCATCTCAGGGACACGAAGAAAGAATCCGATCTGGCGAAAGCCCGTGCGGCTCTGGACTCAGAGGCCACAGAGCGTGAACGTCTGCAGGTGAAGTTGTCCAAGCTGAAGATTGATTTTGACGAGCTGGAAGCAAGGTGAGGCCCGCCCGGCCATTTTATCAAAAATATGCCAACAACAAAATGGATAGTGGATATTAGTGCTGACACAATTGCTTTGCTGCTGGGGCCACACCCCAAGGAAAACCCTCCTCGTGACTAATTACAGCTCAATTGGACTTTCAGTTAACCATCCCATATGTGGGACTCACGATGGGATCACCGGTGTTTGAGTGATGTTCCAGTTATTTATTTTCTTTCTGTGTGTTCGCATTTGTCATGGTGATAATACTAGCCAACTTACATTGGCTCCCGGTCCATTTAAGATGTGACTTCAAGGTTCTTCTACTAACCTATAAATCGCTGCATGGCTTAGCGCCTTCATATCTCGTCGACCTAGTTGTTCCTTATGTTCCGTCTCGTAACCTTCGTTCGCAAAACGCTACCCTTTTAGCGACACCGAGGGCCAAGAAAATGTCTGCAGGCTCTAGAGCATTTTCTATTCGGGCTCCAGAGCTTTGGAATGCCCTACCAATGGATATTAGGACTGCTACCTCAGTAGAAACATTTAAGACACGTTTAAAGACACATTTCTATGACATGGCCTTTAACTAACCTGTAGTGGCCGATTCGGCTGGAGTTTGTTTTCTCTCCCTCTCCACCCCCTCCCACCCCCCTCCCCGGCCGGGGAGGTGGTTAGGTGGCACCCATGCTGACAGCGGCTATCTGGATTCTCGTGGGCCAATTCAGGATGGGGGAACTGCAGCTCAACCTCCTCGAAGACACTGCCAGGACAATTGAGGGCTCCTTCGGCAGCCCTCTGCTATGACATGGACATCCACTTTTTATTTAATTGATTTTCATGTTGTACCATTTGTGCCCTCTCTGCATCCATTTCAACCTGGTGATCCTGAAAGGGGGATCCTTCCATCTGTGGTCCCTTCTCAAGGTTTCTCATTTTCCCCTGGTAGGGGTTTTTAAGTTTTTCCTTGCCCTTTTGGGAGCTTAAGATCAGGGGATGCTTTGAGAATAATTGTCAATTTCTGTCTATGTGAAGCCCTTTGAGACTGCTTGTGATTTAGGGCTATACAAATAAACTTGACTTGACTTGATTGTTCTGGTGTTTTTTTAACTCGGCTGTATGTATTTGTTTGTTCACGCTGATTTCTCCGACTGCCCGAAATTTTCCATATTCTCAGTTTATGTGTATATCTGTCATCACAGGGACACGAAGAAAGAATCCAATCTGGCGAAAGCCCGTGCGGCTCTGGACTCAGAGGCCACAGAGCGTGAACGTCTGCAGGTGAAGTTGTCCAAGCTGAAGATTGATTTTGACGAGCTGGAAGCAAGGTGAGGCCCGCCCGGCCATTTTATCAAAAATATGCCAACAACAAAATGGATAGTGGATATTAGTGCTGACATAATTGCTTTGCTGCTGGGGCCACACCCCAAGGAAAATCCTCCTCGTGACTAATTGCAGCTCAATTGGACTTTCAGTTAACCATCCCATAGTCGCACATCAATATAAATAGCGCATTTGACTGCGTCGAGGGTTTAATACTGTTTTTGCTCAGGAAGTCGCATCACATTCAAATCCTTAAAGATGAGCTGGAGTTTGAAAAGAAGCTGCATTCCGCGGTCGGTAATTACCATCACTATCGCTTATTTAATTAATGAAAATAAAGCTGAGTCATTCTCACGTCTCACGTAGGACTTGCGCATGGTCCAAAGCCAGCACGAGTCTCGCATGGTGGAGTTGGAAGCCGGCCAAAAAGTGAAAGATCTGGAGGAGGCTCTGTCTACAGAGAGGGAGCGGACCCAGAACAAGGAGGAGAGGTCTTTTTACAGCTTTAGAACATACCACAACGTTTGCTCTCATAGCAATTAATGTCTCCACGTTTGTCCCCAGGGTACGCCAAACCATGTCGGCCAGCAAAAAGAGGAAACGTCCGAAGGACAGCGAGGGTTTGAGCTCGGGCGGATGCAATGTGCCTCGTCCTAAAACCGCCCAGCAGGTCACTGTGGATGAGCAGCAGGTCACTGTGGATGAGCAGCAGGTCACTCTGGATGAGGTGGACTCGTACGGCAAATATGTCAGACTCCGCAATACAGTTGATGAGGTCAGTGGATGTGTCACAGGGGAACATCTTACGAAATTTGCACATTTTCCAGTAATGACTAACCTGTTGAGATCAATTTCAACTATTAGGATCAGAATTTGGGGAACTGGCAGGTGAAGCTCCAGATTGGATCTTCTGCTCCCATCGTATTCAAGTTTGCCGCAGAATTCATCCTGAAGGCCCACGAGAGTGTCACGGTAATCAATCTTATCTGGAAGATCTCAGATACAAGGTGCTCAATATTTCAATGACCTTTACATGCATCAGATCTGGGCGGCTGACGCTGGCCGAAACCACAATCCTCCCTCTGATCTAGTCTGGGAGACACAGTCCAACTGGGGACCCGTAGGCCAGGTCCACTTTACCTTGATCAACGCCAACGGAGAGGTGACACATCTTTCAAGCGACAAGAAGCAATATTTCTCTTTTGACGTCCGTTTTTCTTCCAGGAAATAAGGATGAGCAAAGCCACTGGCGCACGTTTGGAAGATGATGATGGAAATTCCACTTCCACCGTGGGATAGAGGAAATGGAATTTCGGTTTCTTGTGTGTCTTGACATATGAAGGGATTGACAATAAAGCAGACTTTGACTTTTGACATGGTCACATTATAAAAATATTGTATAACAATACAATTAAATGGGCTTTTTTTAATAAAATCTGCTCCGACCTGTTGTGAAATTTAATTGAAATAATTGAAATAAAATTGTTCTTCAAAAATGATTGAATTCGTCTTTTTTCATTCTGTGTAATTACATTCTGCTGTATGCACAAAAAAAGAAAAGAGTGTAATATCGGTTTCATCAGTATATAATTGAAACCGGAAGGTATTCGGAAATCCCTGCGGTCAGTAGAATATATAACGGCTGTGCAATGAGAAGTCAAGACATGTTCCACGAGAGCAGGCGGTCAAGGCAAGAGTAATCTCGACGCAACATGCCCAACATGTGTAAGTCAGTGTTTCCTGAATTTTCTTCCTCTTTTGCCATTCATTCATGATTTTCTTCTGCTTCCGCATTAGACACGCAAATTCTCGCGGTGGGCTTGGTGGCTTTTCTAGTACTGCGAGCCAATGGCGCTCCGTTGACAGAAGCGACCACCGTCTTGCCATCAAGCGACACCTCAAGTGAGGAGGAAACGGCGCCCTCTGACCTGCTGACCTCTGCTCATGTTTGGGACTCGGTTCTGGGTACCGCTAAAGAACACCAGAAAGCTGTAAGTGGAAATTCAGAAAGCACCTTCATTGTCTTCTCCTGGCTGTAAAACATATCTGACTTGTGACTAATTTCAATATCAGTTTGATGATGAATTCCAAAACAATGTCAACTTTCATTTACTGGAGCACTACAAAGCACCTCAGTTTCCAGCAAACTGCCCCAGCTCCAACTTTAGCAAGGTAAGAACCAGAAATGGAAAACCACCAGAGGTGGGAGAAAATACAGACACTGACACTTTCCATAATTGTTTGCTAGCATCGGCTTGACTTTTATGCGTAGGTTGAATAGATATTTGTTTTTTAACTGACCTAAATATTCTTTTTTCCAGGAGGCTTGCCTGCACAGGCTGGCCCAAGGTCTGTCCACTTACATAATTCTTCTCAAGCACGTGGAGAAGGAATATCCCGGCAGTAAAATTCTGTCTGAGGCCAAACACTACTCTGAACTCCTGCTCTACAATATCAAACAAAAGGTTGGCCAGTGTGACAATTTAGGGATAGGAAATGAATTTTGCTGTTACTATAATACCTATTTTGACATTGTGTTGCTTACTCTTGTCCGGCAGATGAAAAAACCAGAAGAGGTCACAGGCCTGAGTAGCAATGAGGAAGAGAGCCTATTGAGGTCACTGTACCACCCCGATGCTTTCCACAGAAAGATGACGGCGCACGGAATGTATTTTTAAAACATGAATAAAACTATTTGCTTACTTGTGAATTGAACTACTTGATTTATAACACTTTGGCAGGTGTCTTTTGAGAATTTCACTTATTAGATTGAACTACAGAAATCTCTTTTTCTGAGATTCAAAGACATCGTATATATATATATATATATATATTTGCAAAACTGAAATATCGTAAGGCCACTTATGGGCTTTACTGTCAGACATTTATTGACAAAAACATGGAACAGACTTCAAGACAATGTCGTAACAATAACAAATAAATATCTCAGACCAAATTGACTTTCGGGTGGCCAACTCGTCGTGGTCTTCGGGTGGAGGTTGTTGATGCAGGTGCACGTCATCCTTCTTCAACCCCAAAGTAAACTGAAACGAAGCAAAAACAGCCAACGATACATATGTCATTGTTGTTTTTGACTTAATCTGCCATTTTTTTTAAGGTTCTCTTTCTACATATTTACCAAACACAAGCGATACATTAACTTCAATACAAAAAAAGGGCACTACCTCAAATACAACTTAGAAAACAGTTTGACTGAAATGGTAGTCATTCAATAAATAAATATACGCACATTTTCTTTTTCAAATTGCAGCCTTTGCGGTTTTGAAAATTGCAGTTGATCAGATTGCAACGTCGACTTGAATTCTATTCATCTCTCAGTTTTAATGCACAGACAGACACACGAGAGAAAACGCTGACACAGAAGCAGTGGATGACGCAAATCCGTGTTGCCGCAAGCAGACCTGTTGCTGAGATTGTCTCATGTGTTGAGACGAGCGACACTAGACGGTGTTCAGGTGAACGTCACCACCAAGAATTTACCGATAACGACAGTGGAGTGGTTTTCACTACAGGTAAACAGCTGGCAAATGTGACAAAAATTCCAAAATCTCGTAGAGAAAAGTTCCTACGACAAATAAAAGCACAAGAAAAGTTAAAAGAAAAATTGGAAGTGAGACGTAAAAAACAGGAACTAAAGAGAATGATGAAAAACTCTAAAGAGAGGGAACAGTACAGTCAAATTGCAGAGGTAAGACAAAGGAAATTGGGTTATATTAGAACCCGTTATCAACAGGACAAGCGTTTTTGTGCCAAACAAAAGTCCTATTTTACACAACGTTGTCAGACGGATCATGAGTTTAAGAAGAAAAACCTTTCCCGTTTCTCACGTCGTTATAGGACAGATGAGTGTTTTACGATGAGACGACGCGCTTACATCACAGAACGTTACCGTGATGATGTTGGGTTTCGAAACAGGCAGCGCTCTTACATGACACGCCGTTATTTAAACAACCCTCAATTCCGATTAAAACATCAGGAAATCATGAGGCGCATAATGGCAAAAAAATCTGATTCACTGAAGACCAAAACAATGCGCAGAGTAAGTACGCTTTTGAAAAAATACTAAGTCATAAACCGACTATGTAGGGAGCGAAATGACTGTGTGCTCATGAAAGCTGTTGAGGTATTCAAAGCCCAAATTAAGAATGGCCCCACATTTGTCTGCACTGTTTGCCACAGAGCATTGTTTCCGAACCAAGTACGCGCTTGTCAACGTAGATTTTATAAGAAAAACAGACATGTTGTTGCAAGTTGTCTCACGGGACAATTTGTCCATATCTGTGATGATGAATGTCAGGCCTCGTGCAGCGTACCAGCTGAAAGAAAACTGGAGTGGATATGTCACACTTGCTATAGTCACCTCAAAGATGGTAAAATGCCTGCACTTGCTGTTGCGAACAATCTCACACTCTCTGATATTCCAAAGGAACTGTGTGGATTGAACATACTGGAGAGACACCTCATTTCCAAATGCATATCATTTGCCAAAATTGTACCTCTTCCCAAAGGTCAACAACGAGCCATTCGTGGAAATGTGGTGTGCGTGCCATCGGAAGTACAAGAGACGGTCAATGTCTTGCCCAGACTAAGAAGTAAGTCACAGATGTTGAGAGTGAAACTGAAGAGACGGCTTTGCTACAAAGGCCATCAGTTTTTTCAAACTGTCACTTGGTCTAAGCTAATGAGCGCTCTGATGAAACTGAAACAAGTCCATCCACAGTACAGAGACATAACCATTCGCGACGATGCGGACCTTTGCGACCCAACCCTCACTGACGATGAGAGCAGCTCCGATGAAGCGCAAATGAGCGACAGTGAGTACAATGAGGAAGCTCTGGAGGAGATGTACAGATTTGAAAGTGATGCTCTGTGTGGGATGAACAGTGACTCTCAACATGACAACAGTGGTAACAAACAGCAACAAGAAAATTCGGAAGACGGTGATCAACCAAATGGTGGAGTGAAACTTGAATCATGTCTCCAACCCAATGATGTGGCAGAGGAAATTATGAGTTTTACAGAGGGCATTTATTGTGTTGCTCCTGCAGAAAGAAACAACCCAGTAAGTTTTTTCAAGACTCCCAAGCTTGAGGCCATGGCTTTTCCGGTGCAGTTTCCCACTGGTCAGAACACCCTCGATGAAGAGAGAGCAATAAAACTCACACCAAGCAAATATTTCAAAACCCGTCTGTGTTGCGTGGATGAACGCTTTGCTCGAGATACCAACTACTTGTTCTTTGCCCAGTTTGTGACTGAAATTTACCAGGCAACGTCGAGCATGACAATACAGCTGCGCAAAGGTAAGCCTTTTACCAGGGATGGTCGAAGGATAAACAATGCCATGCTTCAGGACAAACGTGAAGTTGAGAAACTGGTGCGCAGCAAAGATGCTGTCCGATTCATGACACCGCTGAGAGGTACGCCGGCCTATTGGGAGAAAACCACCAAAGATCTTTTTGCTATGATCCGGCAGCTGGGCACACCCACGTGCTTTTGCACATTTTCTGCTGCCGAAATGCGTTGGGAAGAGGTCATCACCGCCATCAAAGCGCAACAAGGTGAAGTAGTGAATTTCACCCAACTTGACTGGGCTACCAAGTGTGAGATCCTACGCAGCAATCCTGTGACGACGATGCGCATGTTTGACAAGCGTGTGGAAGCTCTGTTCAGAGATTTGATCCTCTCTCCGGCGCAACCGATTGGTGAGGTCGTCGACTACTTTTACCGACTGGAGTTTCAACACAGAGGAAGTCCTCACATTCATTGCCTCATATGGGTTCGAGGTGCCCCTGTATTTGAGGAAGCCACGGATGGAGCCATCTGTCATTTTGTGTCTCGCTACATCTCGGCCGAGCTGCCGGACCCGCAGAAGGAACCGGAATTGTACAAAAAGGTCACAGAGGTTCAGATGCACAGCAAAAGTCACTCCAAATCGTGCGTCAAACACCAAGGTGCAAATTGCCGCTTTGGATTCCCCAAACAACCGTGCGATGAAACAATGATCGTCAGACCTGCGCCCGTCGACGACGACAATCGAGATCAACGCAATGACGATCGGTTGGCGTCGAATGCCAAGCTTGTTCCCGTGCTAAATCTGCTGAATGAGCCTGAAACGGCATCCCTGACTTTGCCTCAGCTAGTGGCTAAATGTAAGCTCACCGGTGACGAGTACATGAACTGTTTGCGCATGACGGCCTCGTCGAGTTCTGTCGTGCTTAAGCGAGAACCGAAAGACTGCTGGGTCAACAACTACAACCGCCATTTGCTTCTTGCCTGGGATGGAAACCTGGACATCCAATACATCCTGAATGCCTACTCTTGCATCGCATACATCTGCAGCTACATCAGCAAGGCTGAACACGGTCTGAGCCAATACCTGAAATCGGTCATTGAAAACTCCCGCTGCGCAAATGTCAACGAGAGCGATGAAATGAAGCAAATTATGCAAGCGTACTCCAAGAAAAGAGAAGTGAGTGCTCAGGAATGCGTCGCACGTGCGTGCGGCTTGCATATGAAACAGTCCTCCCGCATGGTGGTGGTATTTGTACAAACGAGTGACAATGCGCTGAAAATGAGTTATCCTCTCTCGCTCCTTGAGGGCAAAACGCAGGAATCTCATGAAGTGTGGATGACTGGCCTGCCGGAAAAATACAAATCCAGACCTCAAACAGAGGAATTTGAAGTCATGTGCTTGGCTGATTTTGCATCAATGTGCAGAATTGTTTATGGCAAACAAGCCAAAGGTAAGAATGTTTTGCCTCTGCTGAACGACATGGGCTTTGTCCAGAAAAGAACAGAAAAACATGCGGTCATCAAATACTGCAAATACTCTGAACAAAAGAATCCGGAGGAATATTACTGCTCCTTGCTCAAGCTGTACCTGCCTCATCGTGCTGATTGCCAATTAAAATCTGAACGCTGTCCTTCCTATCAGTTGTTTCATGATAACGCCTGTGTACAGTTACCGTATAACGACTCTGTGGAGCGCGTGTGCCAAATTGTCAGAAGGAACAGAGAAAGGTATGAGAAATACAGTCGAGACATTGACAACGCCATCCAAGAGGTGGAGGAGAGTGGGCTCGTCATAAACGAATGGTGCCACCTGGCTCCCGAGAGTGAGTTGCAAAGACTCGAATGCGTTGAGGAAATGAACGCGAGAGATGAACCGAACGACAACGTGGAGGAAAATGTCCCGGACTATAACGTCAGGTCCAAAACAACGCAAATGTCCATCGTGACAGAGGCTGCAGCCATCGATCCCGCAGTGTTACGCGACATGTATCGTAACCTGAACCAAAAGCAAGCGTCCGTCTTCTACAAGGTCAGAGATTGGTGCATAAAACGTGTGTGTAGCTCAAAGCCCATTGAGCAGTTCTTCTACCACATCAACGGTGGCGCCGGGACCGGCAAATCGCATCTGATCAAGTGTATCCACGCAGAGGCTACCAAAATACTGCAGAGACTACCACGACTGGCTGAGGAGGCCGACATTTCCAAGCAAACGGTTGTTCTCGCAGCTTTCACTGGCACGGCGGCGTTCAACATTTCCGGGGCAACGTTGCATTGTCTACTCAAACTGCCGAGAAGTCTCAAACCCCCGTACCACGGGCTGGGCAATAAACTGGACGAAGTCAGAGCCGAGCTGTCCATCGCCGAAATACTCATCATCGATGAGATTTCCATGGTGTCGAAAGACCTCTTTGCCTACGTGAATGCCAGGTTGAAACAAATCAAAGGAATTAATTTACCTTTCGGTGGCATGTCTGTTCTTGCTGTTGGAGATTTCTTTCAGCTCCCTCCCGTGAGACAGTCCAAACCTCTGTGCGTGTACGATCCTACGCGGCTGGACCACTGGCGTGACGACTTCAAAAAGATCACGCTCACCGCCATCATGAGGCAGAAAGACGATGTCGCCTTTGCCGAACTGCTGAACCGACTCCGCGTCAAAGAAAAGTCAGATGAACTGTCGGAAATGGACAGAGCTCTCCTTGCCACGAGGTACACTTCCCCAGAAATGTGTCCAAAGCATATTCTGCATGTTTTTGCCACCAATAAACAGGTGGATGGCCATAACTCTGCGATGCTGGAACTGTTTCATAAGGACATTGTGCAGATTGACGCGGATGACTACAAGAAAGACAAAGGAACTGGCAGAATGGCAAGGCAAGCTTCCCCTGTGCAAGGCGCTAAGAATGAGCTCCCGGACTCAATCAAAGTTGCCTTGGGTGCTCGTGTTATGATCACACGGAACGTTGATGTTCAATCAGGTCTGTGCAACGGGATGTTTGCAAAAGTTGTCAAATTGGTGAACTATCCAAATGAAGCCCGTGTCCAGAAACTTGGGTTGGAACTCGATCATGTGAGTAACACAGCGCGTGCTGCTAACCCCGTGTACATTGACAGACTGGAGGAGAAGCTGAACAAGGCTGGAGTGACGCGCCGACAGTTTCCCATCAAGCTTGCTTTTGCCTGCACGATCCACAAGGTACAAGGCATAACAACGTCACAGGCTGCAGTTTCGCTGAAAGGTGTTTTCGAACACGGCATGGGGTACGTAGCTCTGAGTAGAGTGACTTCGCTCAGTGGTCTGCATATTCTGCATATGGATGAGAGAAGGCTTCATGCAAATCCACAAATCACTGCTGCTCTTGCTGAGATGGCAGAGGATTCTTTGGAGAGCGTCATGCCCCCCCTTCACGTGATGCCGTCGGTAGATCGGGCAAATCACCTGGTTGTCGTCCATCATAACACCGAAGGGCTGTCTTGTCACATGCAAGATATCGTGTCTCATCACGAACTGCTTTTCGCTGATGTTTTGTGCTTCACAGAGACACACCTCCAAGGATCAGTGGCCGATGGACGTGCTTGCTTGGAAGGCTACACGATGTTTTGCAGGAACCGAAGTGATTCTTACACAAACTGTCCTGACTTGGCTACAAAACGTGGTGGCGGCGTAGGTATTTGTGTTAAAAGTCACATCGCGGCCCAGGAAAAGAAATACGTTCAGGGTGTGACCGACATTGAATTTGTTGTGGTGATGTTGGGATCACCGGTGTTTGAGTGATGTTCCAGTTATTTATTTTCTTTCTGTGTGTTCGTAATTGTCATGGTGATTGTTCTGGTGTTTTTTTAACTCGGCTGTATGTATTTGTTTGTTCACGCTGATTTCTCCGACTGCCCGAAATTTTCCATATTCTCAGTTTATGTGTATATCTGTCATCTCAGGGACACGAAGAAAGAATCCGATCTGGCGAAAGCCCGTGCGGCTCTGGACTCAGAGGCCACAGAGCGTGAACGTCTGCAGGTGAAGTTTTCCAAGCTGAAGATTGATTTTGACGAGCTGGAAGCAAGGTGAGGCCCGCCCGGCCATTTTATCAAAAATATGCCAACAACAAAATGGATAGTGGATATTAGTGCTGACACAATTGCTTTGCTGCTGGGGCCACACCCCAAGGAAAATCCTCCTCGTGACTAATTGCAGCTCAATTGGACTTTCAGTTAACCATCCCATATGTGGGACTCACGATGGGATCACCGGTGTTTGAGTGATGTTCCAGTTATTTATTTTCTTTCTGTGTGTTCGCATTTGTCATGGTGATAATACTAGCCAACTTACATTGGCTCCCGGTCCATTTAAGATGTGACTTCAAGGTTCTTCTACTAACCTATAAATCGCTGCATGGCTTAGCGCCTTCATATCTCGTCGACCTAGTTGTTCCTTATGTTCCGTCTCGTAACCTTCGTTCGCAAAACGCTACCCTTTTAGCGACACCGAGCCAAGAAAATGTCTGCAGGCTCTAGAGCATTTTCTATTCGGGCTCCAGAGCTTTGGAATGCCCTACCAATGGATATTAGGACTGCTACCTCAGAAGAAACATTTAAGACACGTTTAAAGACACATTTCTATGACATGGCCTTTAACTAACCTGTAGTGGCCGATTCGGCTGGAGTTTGTTTTCTCTCCCTCTCCACCCCCTCCCTCCCCCCTCCCCGGCCGGGGAGGTGGTTAGGTGGCACCCATGCTGACAGCGGCTATCTGGATTCTCGTGGGCCAATTCAGGATGGGGGAACTGCAGCTCAACCTCCTCGAAGACACTGCCAGGACAATTGAGGGCTCCTTCGGCAGCCCTCTGCTATGACATGGACATCCACTTTTTATTTAATTGATTTTCATGTTGTACCATTTGTGCCCTCTCTGCATCCATTTCAACCTGGTGATCCTGAAAGGGGGATCCTTCCATCTGTGGTCCCTTCTCAAGGTTTCTCATTTTCCCCTGGTAGGGGTTTTTAAGTTTTTCCTTGCCCTTTTGGGAGCTTAAGATCAGGGGATGCTTTGAGAATAATTGTCAATTTCTGTCTATGTGAAGCCCTTTGAGACTGCTTGTGATTTAGGGCTATACAAATAAACTTGACTTGACTTGATTGTTCTGGTGTTTTTTTAACTCGGCTGTATGTATTTGTTTGTTCACGCTGATTTCTCCGACTGCCCGAAATTTTCCATATTCTCAGTTTATGTGTATATCTGTCATCACAGGGACACGAAGAAAGAATCCAATCTGGCGAAAGCCCGTGCGGCTCTGGACTCAGAGGCCACAGAGCGTGAACGTCTGCAGGTGAAGTTGTCCAAGCTGAAGATTGATTTTGACGAGCTGGAAGCAAGGTGAGGCCCGCCCGGCCATTTTATCAAAAATATGCCAACAACAAAATGGATAGTGGATATTAGTGCTGACATAATTGCTTTGCTGCTGGGGCCACACCCCAAGGAAAATCCTCCTCGTGACTAATTGCAGCTCAATTGGACTTTCAGTTAACCATCCCATAGTCGCACATCAATATAAATAGCGCATTTGACTGCGTCGAGGGTTTAATACTGTTTTTGCTCAGGAAGTCGCATCACATTCAAATCCTTAAAGATGAGCTGGAGTTTGAAAAGAAGCTGCATTCCGCGGTCGGTAATTACCATCACTATCGCTTATTTAATTAATGAAAATAAAGCTGAGTCATTCTCACGTCTCACGTAGGACTTGCGCATGGTCCAAAGCCAGCACGAGTCTCGCATGGTGGAGTTGGAAGCCGGCCAAAAAGTGAAAGATCTGGAGGAGGCTCTGTCTACAGAGAGGGAGCGGACCCAGAACAAGGAGGAGAGGTCTTTTTACAGCTTTAGAACATACCACAACGTTTGCTCTCATAGCAATTAATGTCTCCACGTTTGTCCCCAGGGTACGCCAAACCATGTCGGCCAGCAAAAAGAGGAAACGTCCGAAGGACAGCGAGGGTTTGAGCTCGGGCGGATGCAATGTGCCTCGTCCTAAAATCGCCCAGCAGGTCACTGTGGATGAGCAGCAGGTCACTGTGGATGAGCAGCAGGTCATTCTGGATGAGGTGGACTCGTACGGCAAATATGTCAGACTCCGCAATACAGTTGATGAGGTCAGTGGATGTGTCACAGGGGAACATCTTACGAAATTTGCACATTTTCCAGTAACGACTAACCTGTTGAGATCAATTTCAACTATTAGGATCAGAATTTGGGGAACTGGCAGGTGAAGCTCCAGATTGGATCTTCTGCTCCCATCGTATTCAAGTTTGCCGCAGAATTCATCCTGAAGGCCCACGAGAGTGTCACGGTAATCAATCTTATCTGGAAGATCTCAGATACAAGGTGCTCAATATTTCAATGACCTTTACATGCATCAGATCTGGGCGGCTGACGCTGGCCGAAACCACAATCCTCCCTCTGATCTAGTCTGGGAGACACAGTCCAACTGGGGACCCGTAGGCCAGGTCCACTTTACCTTGATCAACGCCAACGGAGAGGTGACACATCTTTCAAGCGACAAGAAGCAATATTTCTCTTTTGACGTCCGTTTTTCTTCCAGGAAATAAGGATGAGCAAAGCCACTGGCGCACGTTTGGAAGATGATGATGGAAATTCCACTTCCACCGTGGGATAGAGGAAATGGAATTTCGGTTTCTTGTGTGTCTTGACATATGAAGGGATTGACAATAAAGCAGACTTTGACTTTTGACATGGTCACATTATAAAAATATTGTATAACAATACAATTAAATGGGCTTTTTTTTAATAAAATCTGCTCCGACCTGTTGTGAAATTTAATTGAAATAATTGAAATAAAATTGTTCTTCAAAAATGATTGAATTCGTCTTTTTTCATTCTGTGTAATTACATTCTGCTGTATGCACAAAAAAAGAAAAGAGTGTAATATCGGTTTCATCAGTATATAATTGAAACCGGAAGGTATTCGGAAATCCCTGCGGTCAGTAGAATATATAACGGCTGTGCAATGAGAAGTCAAGACATGTTCCACGAGAGCAGGCGGTCAAGGCAAGAGTAATCTCGACGCAACATGCCCAACATGTGTAAGTCAGTGTTTCCTGAATTTTCTTCCTCTTTTGCCATTCATTCATGATTTTCTTCTGCTTCCGCATTAGACACGCAAATTCTCGCGGTGGGCTTGGTGGCTTTTCTAGTACTGCGAGCCAATGGCGCTCCGTTGACAGAAGCGACCACCGTCTTGCCATCAAGCGACACCTCAAGTGAGGAGGAAACGGCGCCCTCTGACCTGCTGACCTCTGCTCATGTTTGGGACTCGGTTCTGGGTACCGCTAAAGAACACCAGAAAGCTGTAAGTGGAAATTCAGAAAGCACCTTCATTGTCTTCTCCTGGCTGTAAAACATATCTGACTTGTGACTAATTTCAATATCAGTTTGATGATGAATTCCAAAACAATGTCAACTTTCATTTACTGGAGCACTACAAAGCACCTCAGTTTCCAGCAAACTGCCCCAGCTCCAACTTTAGCAAGGTAAGAACCAGAAATGGAAAACCACCAGAGGTGGGAGAAAATACAGACACTGACACTTTCCATAATTGTTTGCTAGCATCGGCTTGACTTTTATGCGTAGGTTGAATAGATATTTGTTTTTTAACTGACCTAAATATTCTTTTTTCCAGGAGGCTTGCCTGCACAGGCTGGCCCAAGGTCTGTCCACTTACATAATTCTTCTCAAGCACGTGGAGAAGGAATATCCCGGCAGTAAAATTCTGTCTGAGGCCAAACACTACTCTGAACTCCTGCTCTACAATATCAAACAAAAGGTTGGCCAGTGTGACAATTTAGGGATAGGAAATGAATTTTGCTGTTACTATAATACCTATTTTGACATTGTGTTGCTTACTCTTGTCCGGCAGATGAAAAAACCAGAAGAGGTCACAGGCCTGAGTAGCAATGAGGAAGAGAGCCTATTGAGGTCACTGTACCACCCCGATGCTTTCCACAGAAAGATGACGGCGGACAACATCCTGCGGAAGCTCTACATCTTCATTGTTGACGGCGAGAGGGCGCTGAGGCGCAAAGAACGGCGAAGGGGAAAACATGCCAAGGTCTTCGCCATGTTTAGTTTATTGCGGTAGTCACGTCCGCCACTGAAGCCCGTCGGAAATGTTGGGCAAAACATGAAGTGAATTAAGTTGTTGGATCTGCACTGACGTGTCGTAACCCACTGACGGATTGATGATGTATTTGTTTTTGCATGACGCACTGAGTTTTTTAATTTTTTTATTCTGTAGATAACCTATTTATTGCTCATTCAAAAAAGCCATTGTGAATCTAAGACCTTATTTATTGCAAACAGTCGTATGAATTATTTAAAGAAGATATTTATTACATATTATTGTTTTTATACTTGAAGGCATGATAATTATATTTATTTTTTAACGGAATGTATTTTTAAAACATGAATAAAACTATTTGCTTACTTGTGAATTGAACTACTTGATTTATAACACTTTGGCAGGTGTCTTTTGAGAATTTCACTTATTAGATTGAACTACAGAAATCTCTTTTTCTGAGATTCAAAGACATCGTATATATATATATATATATATATATTTGCAAAACTGAAATATCGTAAGGCCACTTATGGGCTTTACTGTCAGACATTTATTGACAAAAACATGGAACAGACTTCAAGACAATGTCGTAACAATAACAAATAAATATCTCAGACCAAATTGACTTTCGGGTGGCCAACTCGTCGTGGTCTTCGGGTGGATGTTGTTGATGCAGGTGCACGTCATCCTTCTTCAACCCCAAAGTAAACTGAAACGAAGCAAAAACAGCCAACGATACATATGTCATTGTTGTTTTTGACTTAATCTGCCATTTTTTTTAAGGTTCTCTTTCTACATATTTACCAAACACAAGCGATACATTAACTTCAATACAAAAAAAGGGCACTACCTCAAATACAACTTAGAAAACAGTTTGACTGAAATGGTAGTCATTCAATAAATAAATATACGCACATTTTCTTTTTCAAATTGCAGCCTTTGCGGTTTTGAAAATTGCAGTTGATCAGATTGCAACGTCGACTTGAATTCTATTCATCTCTCAGTTTTAATGCACAGACAGACACACGAGAGAAAACGCTGACACAGAAGCAGTGGATGACGCAAATCAGTGTTGCCGCAAGCAGACCTGTTGCTGAGATTGTCTCATGTGTTGAGACGAGCGACACTAGACGGTGTTCAGGTGAACGTCACCACCAAGAATTTACCGATAACGACAGTGGAGTGGTTTTCACTACAGGTAAACAGCTGGCAAATGTGACAAAAATTCCAAAATCTCGTAGAGAAAAGTTCCTACGACAAATAAAAGCACAAGAAAAGTTAAAAGAAAAATTGGAAGTGAGACGTAAAAAACAGGAACTAAAGAGAATGATGAAAAACTCTAAAGAGAGGGAACAGTACAGTCAAATTGCAGAGGTAAGACAAAGGAAATTGGGTTATATTAGAACCCGTTATCAACAGGACAAGCGTTTTTGTGCCAAACAAAAGTCCTATTTTACACAACGTTGTCAGACGGATCATGAGTTTAAGAAGAAAAACCTTTCCCGTTTCTCACGTCGTTATAGGACAGATGAGTGTTTTACGATGAGACGACGCGCTTACATCACAGAACGTTACCGTGATGATGTTGGGTTTCGAAACAGGCAGCGCTCTTACATGACACGCCGTTATTTAAACAACCCTCAATTCCGATTAAAACATCAGGAAATCATGAGGCGCATAATGGCAAAAAAATCTGATTCACTGAAGACCAAAACAATGCGCAGAGTAAGTACGCTTTTGAAAAAATACTAAGTCATAAACCGACTATGTAGGGAGCGAAATGACTGTGTGCTCATGAAAGCTGTTGAGGTATTCAAAGCCCAAATTAAGAATGGCCCCACATTTGTCTGCACTGTTTGCCACAGAGCATTGTTTCCGAACCAAGTACGCGCTTGTCAACGTAGATTTTATAAGAAAAACAGACATGTTGTTGCAAGTTGTCTCACGGGACAATTTGTCCATATCTGTGATGATGAATGTCAGGCCTCGTGCAGCGTACCAGCTGAAAGAAAACTGGAGTGGATATGTCACACTTGCTATAGTCACCTCAAAGATGGTAAAATGCCTGCACTTGCTGTTGCGAACAATCTCACACTCTCTGATATTCCAAAGGAACTGTGTGGATTGAACATACTGGAGAGACACCTCATTTCCAAATGCATATCATTTGCCAAAATTGTACCTCTTCCCAAAGGTCAACAACGAGCCATTCGTGGAAATGTGGTGTGCGTGCCATCGGAAGTACAAGAGACGGTCAATGTCTTGCCCAGACTAAGAAGTAAGTCACAGATGTTGAGAGTGAAACTGAAGAGACGGCTTTGCTACAAAGGCCATCAGTTTTTTCAAACTGTCACTTGGTCTAAGCTAATGAGCGCTCTGATGAAACTGAAACAAGTCCATCCACAGTACAGAGACATAACCATTCGCGACGATGCGGACCTTTGCGACCCAACCCTCACTGACGATGAGAGCAGCTCCGATGAAGCGCAAATGAGCGACAGTGAGTACAATGAGGAAGCTCTGGAGGAGATGTACAGATTTCAAAGTGATGCTCTGTGTGGGATGAACAGTGACTCTCAACATGACAACAGTGGTAACAAACAGCAACAAGAAAATTCGGAAGACGGTGATCAACCAAATGGTGGAGTGATACTTGAATCATGTCTCCAACCCAATGATGTGGCAGAGGAAATTATGAGTTTTACAGAGGGCATTTATTGTGTTGCTCCTGCAGAAAGAAACAACCCAGTAAGTTTTTTCAAGACTCCCAAGCTTGAGGCCATGGCTTTTCCGGTGCAGTTTCCCACTGGTCACAACACCCTCGATGAAGAGAGAGCAATAAAACTCACACCAAGCAAATATTTCAAAACCCGTCTGTGTTGCGTGGATGAACGCTTTGCTCGAGATACCAACTACTTGTTCTTTGCCCAGTTTGTGACTGAAATTTACCAGGCAACGTCGAGCATGACAATACAGCTGCGCAAAGGTAAGCCTTTTACCAGGGATGGTCGAAGGATAAACAATGCCATGCTTCAGGACAAACGTGAAGTTGAGAAACTGGTGCGCAGCAAAGATGCTGTCCGATTCATGACACCGCTGAGAGGTACGCCGGCCTATTGGGAGAAAACCACCAAAGATCTTTTTGCTATGATCCGGCAGCTGGGCACACCCACGTTCTTTTGCACATTTTCTGCTGCCGAAATGCGTTGGGAAGAGGTCATCACCGCCATCAAAGCGCAACAAGGTGAAGTAGTGAATTTCGCCCAACTTGACTGGGCTACCAAGTGTGAGATCCTACGCAGCAATCCTGTGACGACGATGCGCATGTTTGACAAGCGTGTGGAAGCTCTGTTCAGAGATTTGATCCTCTCTCCGGCGCAACCGATTGGTGAGGTCGTCGACTACTTTTACCGACTGGAGTTTCAACACAGAGGAAGTCCTCACATTCATTGCCTCATATGGGTTCGAGGTGCCCCTGTATTTGAGGAAGCCACGGATGGAGCCATCTGTCATTTTGTGTCTCGCTACATCTCGGCCGAGCTGCCGGACCCGCAGAAGGAACCGGAATTGTACAAAAAGGTCACAGAGGTTCAGATGCACAGCAAAAGTCACTCCAAATCGTGCGTCAAACACCAAGGTGCAAATTGCCGCTTTGGATTCCCCAAACAACCGTGCGATGAAACAATGATCGTCAGACCTGCGCCCGTCGACGACGACAATCGAGATCAACGCAATGACGATCGGTTGGCGTCGAATGCCAAGCTTGTTCCCGTGCTAAATCTGCTGAATGAGCCTGAAACGGCATCCCTGACTTTGCCTCAGCTACTGGCTAAATGTAAGCTCACCGGTGACGAGTACATGAACTGTTTGCGCATGACGGCCTCGTCGAGTTCTGTCGTGCTTAAGCGAGAACCGAAAGACTGCTGGGTCAACAACTACAACCGCCATTTGCTTCTTGCCTGGGATGGAAACCTGGACATCCAATACATCCTGAATGCCTACTCTTGCATCGCATACATCTGCAGCTACATCAGCAAGGCTGAACACGGTCTGAGCCAATACCTGAAATCGGTCATTGAAAACTCCCGCTGCGCAAATGTCAACGAGAGCGATGAAATGAAGCAAATTATGCAAGCGTACTCCAAGAAAAGAGAAGTGAGTGCTCAGGAATGCGTCGCACGTGCGTGCGGCTTGCATATGAAACAGTCCTCCCGCATGGTGGTGGTATTTGTACAAACGAGTGACAATGCGCTGGAAATGAGTTATCCTCTCTCGCTCCTTGAGGGCAAAACGCAGGAATCTCATGAAGTGTGGATGACTGGCCTGCCGGAAAAATACAAATCCAGACCTCAAACAGAGGAATTTGAAGTCATGTGCTTGGCTGATTTTGCATCAATGTGCAGAATTGTTTATGGCAAACAAGCCAAAGGTAAGAATGTTTTGCCTCTGCTGAACGACATGGGCTTTGTCCAGAAAAGAACAGAAAAACATGCGGTCATCAAATACTGCAAATACTCTGAACAAAAGAATCCGGAGGAATATTACTGCTCCTTGCTCAAGCTGTACCTGCCTCATCGTGCTGATTGCCAATTAAAATCTGAACGCTGTCCTTCCTATCAGTTGTTTCATGATAACGCCTGTGTACAGTTACCGTATAACGACTCTGTGGAGCGCGTGTGCCAAATTGTCAGAAGGAACAGAGAAAGGTATGAGAAATACAGTCGAGACATTGACAACGCCATCCAAGAGGTGGAGGAGAGTGGGCTCGTCATAAACGAATGGTGCCACCTGGCTCCCGAGAGTGAGTTGCAAAGACTCGAATGCGTTGAGGAAATGAACGCGAGAGATGAACCGAACGACAACGTGGAGGAAAATGTCCCGGACTATAACGTCAGGTCCAAAACAACGCAAATGTCCATCGTGACAGAGGCTGCAGCCATCGATCCCGCAGTGTTACGCGACATGTATCGTAACCTGAACCAAAAGCAAGCGTCCGTCTTCTACAAGGTCAGAGATTGGTGCATAAAACGTGTGTGTAGCTCAAAGCCCATTGAGCAGTTCTTCTACCACATCAACGGTGGCGCCGGGACCGGCAAATCGCATCTGATCAAGTGTATCCACGCAGATGCTACCAAAATACTGCAGAGACTACCACGACTGGCTGAGGAGGCCGACATTTCCAAGCAAACGGTTGTTCTCGCAGCTTTCACTGGCACGGCGGCGTTCAACATTTCCGGGGCAACGTTGCATTGTCTACTCAAACTGCCGAGAAGTCTCAAACCCCCGTACCACGGGCTGGGCAATAAACTGGACGAAGTCAGAGCCGAGCTGTCCATCGCCGAAATACTCATCATCGATGAGATTTCCATGGTGTCGAAAGACCTCTTTGCCTACGTGAATGCCAGGTTGAAACAAATCAAAGGAATTAATTTACCTTTCGGTGGCATGTCTGTTCTTGCTGTTGGAGATTTCTTTCAGCTCCCTCCCGTGAGACAGTCCAAACCTCTGTGCGTGTACGATCCTACGCGGCTGGACCACTGGCGTGACGACTTCAAAAAGATCACGCTCACCGCCATCATGAGGCAGAAAGACGATGTCGCCTTTGCCGAACTGCTGAACCGACTCCGCGTCAAAGAAAAGTCAGATGAACTGTCGGAAATGGACAGAGCTCTCCTTGCCACGAGGTACACTTCCCCAGAAATGTGTCCAAAGCATATTCTGCATGTTTTTGCCACCAATAAACAGGTGGATGGCCATAACTCTGCGATGCTGGAACTGTTTCATAAGGACATTGTGCAGATTGACGCGGATGACTACAAGAAAGACAAAGGAACTGGCAGAATGGCAAGGCAAGCTTCCCCTGTGCAAGGCGCTAAGAATGAGCTCCCGGACTCAATCAAAGTTGCCTTGGGTGCTCGTGTTATGATCACACGGAACGTTGATGTTCAATCAGGTCTGTGCAACGGGATGTTTGCAAAAGTTGTCAAATTGGTGAACTATCCAAATGAAGCCCGTGTCCAGAAACTTGGGTTGGAACTCGATCATGTGAGTAACACAGCGCGTGCTGCTAACCCCGTGTACATTGACAGACTGGAGGAGAAGCTGAACAAGGCTGGAGTGACGCGCCGACAGTTTCCCATCAAGCTTGCTTTTGCCTGCACGATCCACAAGGTACAAGGCATGACAACGTCACAGGCTGCAGTTTCGCTGAAATGTGTTTTTCGAACACGGCATGGGGTACGTAGCTCTGAGTAGAGTGACTTCGCTCAGTGGTCTGCATATTCTGCATATGGATGAGAGAAGGCTTCATGCAAATCCACAAATCACTGCTGCTCTTGCTGAGATGGCAGAGGATTCTTTGGAGAGCGTCATGCCCCTCCTTCACGTGATGCCGTCGGTAGATCGGGCAAATCACCTGGTTGTCGTCCATCATAACACCGAAGGGCTGTCTTGTCACGTGCAAGATATCGTGTCTCATCACGAACTGCTTTTCGCTGATGTTTTGTGCTTCACAGAGACACACCTCCAAGGATCAGTGGCCGATGGACGTGCTTGCTTGGAAGGCTACACGATGTTTTGCAGGAACCGAAGTGATTCTTACACAAACTGTCCTGACTTGGCTACAAAACGTGGTGGCGGCGTAGGTATTTGTGTCAAAAGTCACATCGCGGCCCAGGAAAAGAAATACGTTCAGGGTGTGACCGACATTGAATTTGTTGTGGTGATGTTGGGATCACCGGTGTTTGAGTCATGTTCCAGTTATTTATTTTCTTTCTGTGTGTTCGCAATTGTCATGGTGATTGTTCTGGTGTTTTTTTAACTCGGCTGTATGTATTTGTTTGTTCACGCTGATTTCTCCGACTGCCCGAAATTTTCCATATTCTCAGTTTATGTGTATATCTGTCATCACAGGGACACGAAGAAAGAATCCAATCTGGTGAAAGCCCGTGCGGCTCTGGACTCAGAGGCCACAGAGCGTGAACGTCTGCAGGTGAAGTTGTCCAAGCTGAAGATTGATTTTGACGAGCTGGAAGCAAGGTGAGGCCCGCCCGGCCATTTTATCAAAAATATGCCAACAACAAAATGGATAGTGGATATTAGTGCTGACATAATTGCTTTGCTGCTGGGGCCACACCCCAAGGAAAATCCTCCTCGTGACTAATTGCAGCTCAATTGGACTTTCAGTTAACCATCCCATAGTCGCACATCAATATAAATAGCGCATTTGACTGCGTCGAGGGTTTAATACTGTTTTTGCTCAGGAAGTCGCATCACATTCAAATCCTTAAAGATGAGCTGGAGTTTGAAAAGAAGCTGCATTCCGCGGTCGGTAATTACCATCACTATCGCTTATTTAATTAATGAAAATAAAGCTGAGTCATTCTCACGTCTCACGTAGGACTTGCGCATGGTCCAAAGCCAGCACGAGTCTCGCATGGTGGAGTTGGAAGCCGGCCAAAAAGTGAAAGATCTGGAGGAGGCTCTGTCTACAGAGAGGGAGCGGACCCAGAACAAGGAGGAGAGGTCTTTTTACAGCTTTAGAACATACCACAACGTTTCCTCTCATAGCAAATAATGTCTCCACGTTTGTCCCGAGGGTACGCCAAACCATGTCGGCCAGCAAAAAGAGGAAACGTCCGAAGGACAGCGAGGGTTTGAGCTCGGGCGGATGCAATGTGCCTCGTCCTAAAATCGCCCAGCAGGTCACTGTGGATGAGCAGCAGGTCACTGTGGATGAGCAGCAGGTCACTCTGGATGAGGTGGACTCGTACGGCAAATATGTCAGACTCCGCAATACAGTTGATGAGGTCAGTGGATGTGTCACAGGGGAACATCTTACGAAATTTGCACATTTTCCAGTAACGACTAACCTGTTGAGATCAATTTCAACTATTAGGATCAGAATTTGGGGAACTGGCAGGTGAAGCTCCAGATTGGATCTTCTGCTCCCATCGTATTCAAGTTTGCTGCAGAATTCATCCGTTTGCTTACATAATCTTCCTGGGGGGCGTTTTCCAACTCCATTTGCTCCTGATACTCATCCAGCTGCTGGTGCATCCGCTCCCACATGTCGGCCATTTCTCGGTCTTTCTCCCTGAGGAGGCTACGCATGGTGTCCCCTCTTTGGAGACAGAGCCTCGTCCAGATCTTTCACTTTTGCATCACGGGCTGCAAGCTAGTGTCAACACAGACTTTTTAAACTTTTGCAGCTGAGACAGATTCTAAGGTCCAAATGATAAATGGTTACCTCTTTTTGAAGGTAGAGTTTAATTTGAAGTTCATGCTGGCTTTGCATCTTCATCAAGGCTTCGGGCAGTTTACTTTCATAATCTTCCTGGGGGGCGTTTTCAAACTCCACCATGCGAGACTCGTGCCGGCGTTTGACCTTGCGCAACTCCTACGTGAGACGTGAGAATGACTCAGCTTTATTCTCATGAATTAAAAATAAGCGATAGTGATGATAATCGTGTAATAAACTGGGAATATGGAAAATGGATGGACGCAGTCAAATGTGCTATTTATGTTGATATGCGACTATGGCAGTCAAGGGCAAACTACGGCCCGCGGGCCACATCCGGCCCACGGGGCCGTTTAATCCGGCCCGCCAAACCTGAATAAAGTGTATTATAAATGTTTGGGGGGGTCATTTTCCCTACAATTACTATGTTTCCCCAGTAGATGGGAAAGCGCCCGCCCGCCCGCGCATTTACTCCCGGGAGCCGTCAGAAAGCTCGGTGCACACTCACAAGTACATGTGCGTACTCAGTAGTACGTAGTCATTTCATCTATCAGTGCCGAATTTTGAGTGTAGGCTGTGACGTCAATATTCTCGTAATTCGCGTGCTGAGTTTTCAGATACAGTTTTACGCTAAAGCCACCCACAAACCTTCCCCTGGAATCCTTCTATTAAAATGAGTCGCCCAAGAAAAAGCAAGGTGGACACAGTGCCGAGTGTTTAAAAGAGAGTGGCCAATTTGGCTCGACGTACGCGACGTGACGTTCAGCCACATGAACGTCAACAAAGCCAGTCACAGATCTAGGTTAATGGACCGACACCTCGGCTCTATCCTAAGAATTACCACAACAAATTTTACTCCAGACTATGATGCAACCCAATTCGGCCCGCAAGTCAAAAAGTTTGCCCGCCCCTGGACTATGGGATGGTTAACTGGAAGTCCAATGTTGAGCTGCAATTAGTCACGAGGAGGATTTTCCTTGGGGTGTGGCCCCAGCAGCAAAGCAATTATGTCAGCACTAATATCCAGCATCCATTTTGTTGTTGGCATATTTTTGATAAAATGGCCGGGCCTCACCTTGCTTTCAGCTCCTTGATTTCCTCCCTCAGCTTGCTCACCTCCAGCTCCAGACGTGCACGCTCTTTGGCCTCAGAGTCCAGAGTCGCACGGGCATCCGCCAGCTCCGTCTCGAAAACGGCCTTCAGGCCCGTCAGCTGCCGGGACACCTCTGTTTCGGATTCAGTGATGCGCAAAAGCAAGCCGGCGTTCCCCACTTCCCGGGAACGGGCGTTGTCGACGTAAATGCCCAGAAGGTCGTTGAGCTTGCGGAGATCTTCCACCTCCTGGGAGAGGGCGTTGTTTGCACCTTGAGGAATGTTTTCTGGGGTCGCCGTCTCGAGCTTGCTTCTGCTGATCCAGGAAAGACTCAGTGTCATGCATTACACCAATGCCTGATTGCACTTATCAAAGAAACTGCATAGAGGTTTCTTCAAAGTCAAACAAAGGTTCCTTTGTAAATACACATAAAAAACAACAACTCACTCTTTGCAATGGTTCAAAGAAACTATGCAACGGATGGATCCTAAGGGCGGCTCGGTGGGGCACTGGGTAGCACGTCCGCCTCACAGTTAGGTGGGTGCTGGTTCGATTCCACCTCTGGCCCTACCTGTGTGGAGTTTCCTCCCTCAGCTTGCTCACCTCCAGCTGCAGACGGTCGTTGAGTAGGGGTGTAACGATACATCGATACACATCGATTAATCCATATAATGCTCTACGATTTATTGGCATCGATGCTAAAGGTAAACATCGATTTATATCGCCGTGTTTGACCTCGGACATTAGACGCGACTTTATTTTGAAATCCAGTTCATTGTTGCTTGCTTCCTCTTTCCGGGAGCAGGGAGCACAGGGCTCGAAGCTTATTTTTTGCCCAAGTTGCCCTCGGGCAAGTTGGAGAAAATTTTACTTGCCCGAAACAAAATTTTACTTGCCCGAATTTTTTTGGAGTGGATTTTTACTTGCCCGACACATTTTTGCAATAAAAAAGACAACACTATAAGTTTTGCCTTCATATGCCTTCGTATCCGCCAACCGGAAACAAGCTCTGCTGGTGCGCAGGCGCAGAAGAGCCAGGGACGGGTGAGAGAGCATGCATTTAATTACGAAGCGCTTTGCCGTTATCAATGTATTGCAGACTTACACGAGAAACTAACCGCTCCCTAGAAAACAAAATGTCGGACCAGAAGCGGCAGAAGTTGCGAGAAATTATGCACAAAATCGTCTTTTTACAGCTTGAAAACATGGTATTATGGCAGGGCAAGTTCGGGCAAGTGAGGAAAAAATTCTACTTGCCCGTCTGCCATCGCTACTTGCCCCGGGCAATCGGGCAATCGTTAGTTTCGAGCCCTGGAGCAGTGCGCGGCGTTGCTGCACGTGAAAGGGGAGTCGACAACTAGTACGCGGCTCCTGGGCTGGTGCTATGGCTAGTGTCCAAAAAGACGAGGAAATTGGCTCCCCTTTAGGCTTCAAGTCATTCGTTTGGAAGCACTTTGGATTCCAAAGAAAAGATGGCTCAACGAACAAGACACGAGCAGTTTGTAAATCCTGCCATGCGGTGATCAAATATTCAGGGAGCACAAATCTCGCCGCACATTTAAAGAAAAAACACGACATCAAAGTTAAGTGTTAAAGTAAGCAATTTGTATACTACAATACTCTTGTAATTTCCTAAATAAAGAGTTTGCAGTACCTTGTTGATTTTGCGTATGAATTGTTATAAATCAGGATATTGTTCTATAGTTTTTATTAAAAAAAATGTACACATCGATCGCAGAGGACTATATCGCGATATATCGTGAATGAATCGCAGCAGGCTTTAAGATATCGGCAAATATCGTATCGTAGTTCTTTATATCGATATTATATCGTATCGTGACAAAACCCGCGATTTACACCCCTATCGTCGAGGTTGCTGAGATCTTTCTTCTCCACCAATTTGTGCTTTTCAGCAATAACAACCTGCTTTGGCGATCTCCTCTGCCACGATAAAATTCGCTTTCACAGCAGCTTCACTTTGTGATTTTGAACGGGTGAAAAACGTCTGCTGGAATATCAGCTTCTTCTTTACCTTTTCTTTAACTCTTCTACCTTCTGTCATTCTGCTCTGCATTCAGGTCTTTCAGGTTATCCAGATGTTTTGTTTCATAGTGCCGTCTTAGATTAAAATCTTTCAATACAGCCACATTAGCGCCACAGATGAGACAAACGGGCTTACCGGCAATGTCAGTAAACATATACTCAACCTTTTTAAAGGCTTTGTTTTCAGAATCAACTTTTCTCTTCGGCATCATGAGGGGCTAGCTCCGCAATAACTTGCAGCAACAAGCACTTGTCCTGATTGCCGCGGAAAAACGCTCAGCAAGGCAGCGAAAGCACTGCATTATGGGATCTGTAGTTTATTGTGTTATCATCGCTTCATATCGTCGGGCCATTAGTAACAATAATATAAAATGATCTCGCGGGCCTTGAGTTTGACACACATATGGTTTAGACCAGGGGTCACCAAACTACGGCCCGCGGGCCGGATACGGCCCGCGGGACCGTTTAATCCGGCCCGCCAACCCTGAACAAATTGTATTATTAAACTTTTTTTTTTTTTTTTTTTGCTCATTTTGCCTGCAATGACTGCGTTTGCCCAGTAGATGGGGAAGCGCTCGCCTGCGCATTTACTACCGGAAGCCGTGTCAGAAAGCTCGGTGCACACTCACAAGTGCGTGTACGGACATGGCGCACTCGCGCTCTATTTGTATCAGTCCCGAATTTAGAGCGTGGGCTGTGACGACAGCATTCTTGTAATTTGCGCGCTGAGCTTTCAGATGCAGTTTTGCGCTAAAGCCACCCACAAACCTTCCCCTGGAATCCTTCCGTTAAAATGTCGCCCAAGTAAAGCAGGGTGAACACAGTGACGAGCGTTTAAAAGAGTTGCCAATTTGGCTCGACGTACGCGACGTGACGTTCAGCCACATGAACGTCAACATCTACCCGTCACAGATCGAGGTAAACGGACAAACACCTCGGATCTCGCCTAAGAATTGCCACAACAAATTTTACTCCAGACTATGACGCACTATCAAACTTTAACAAAAAAGACAGCAGTGTCTACAAGCCTACTGGAACCTACAAAAGGATTATAAGGAAGGAACACAAGAACTTTAAGAGACTGCTCATATGTGTCAGAGAGGTTCTGCTCTGACAACTGAGCTGAACTTTTATCTGTTAAGATTGTTCATGGCACAACAGAAAGTTAATGTTCCATGGTTTTTTTTCTATGAAGAACCCAGAGAGAGTTATTTAGTTATTTATTTCCTGTTTTTTCTGTGAAGAACTCAGAGAGGGTTTAGTTATTATTTATTTCATTAATAGTGTTATTATTTGTTTCCTGACTTTTTTTCTGTAAAGAACCTGGAAAGGGTTATTAAATAACCGTTATTTGGTTATGTGTGGCTTTCTGGAAAACAATATTTTTTTTAAGCTCCCCTACGATCGTCACACTTTTTCTGTTACAAACTGCCACCGGCCCGCCATCAGAGAAGGGAAAGGTTATGTGGCCCTCACAGGAAAAAGTTTGGGGACCCCTGGTTTAGACTCTTTGCAAACGCTTTTCTTTATATCTTTAAGCTGTTTGACACTTTTACTTGCTTTCTATCAGAGTTGTTTTACTCCTGCTTCGGCAATGTTTCATTTCTACACCCAAACGATCATTGAATTCATTTTTGTCCTATTTTTCGAATTTAGCAACTGTGTAACATTGCGGCTACTGCAAGACGTCAAAACAAAGGTATTAAGGTCATTTCAAGAAGACGTACCAGTTCGAACTTAAGACTCAATCTCAACGTTTGGGTTTAGTTAGCTTTTATCATGTGTTCAGGTTTTACATTTTAAGTTACATTTGTTTTATTTTACTTAATTTTATTGCACTATAGTGCAGTGCGGCACTGTACTTTATTTTTATCTTAACATGTAGTTTGCTTATGTGACCACACGGCGGCGCCTCTCACCCGCGACAAGCTCTGATCAACTTTATTTGATGCTAGTTTCGAGCTTTACGTTATTCTTTGGAGAATAATTGAGCGGGTTAATGTCTGAAAGACAAAAACAGTTCATATTTTCTATTATTCTGTCTGCAGTTGGAACATTGCAGCACTTGACATGTTGGAGTTCAATGCCCCTCATCGGCCATTTAAATCCACTTGTGAAAAAATAAAAAATATTGCCATTCTTTTTAATCTGCAAAAAAAAAAAAAAAAAGAACAATTCCAATAATGTTATTGATCATATATTGCCTGATTTGAACCTTGTCTCCTGAATATTACCGTTTTTTTCCGTGTATAGTGCGCAAAATTTAACGAATTTATTGTCCTAAAATCTGGGGTGCGCATTATACATGGGTACAAAAAATTTTTGATTTTTTTTTTTTTAAATTTTTTTTTTTTTTTTTTTTTTAGAAAACAAAACCAACAACAGGACTGACCGACAAAGTCGTGGAACAAAAAGACAGGGTGACATTACCAAAGACAGGAACAGAAAGCAAACAGACATCATGACAGTAACACATGCAATGATCCAACGGTGAGCGAGGGGCAGACAGGACTTAAATACAAAACACGTTACATCGATTGAGGTGACACAGGAAGAGAGGGGCGACGCGAACAGAAACTATGGCAACCTAGACACATAGCAAAACTGGGGACGAGACGTGACAAATGTCCCTCGAAATGAAACTTGAAATCACCAAGTTTTGGTTTCCAAGGGTGTTTTTATTCCTCTTCAACGTCTCTCCCATACAGAGCCGCCTTTTTCACGTCCGCACGCCTCTTTCCCGTGCGCGCACGGAGCGCGGTGGTGCGTTTATGGGCAGTCGGAGAAATCAACGCCAACAAAAAAAATTACATCCAGCCTAGTTAAGACCATACCAAAGACTATAAAAATGGGACCCATTGCCTCCCTGCGTGTGTGACGATCATTGGGACTTAAAAAAAAAAAAATAAATAAATAAATCATAAAGAAAAATTCATAAAAATTGGGTGCATATTATACATGGGTACAGGCTTTTTTTCAGCATCAGCATGCCATTTTTAGGGTGCGTATTATACATGGGGGCGCACTATACACGGAAAAAAACGGTAATTCAGGAGGCAAGGTTGAAATCTTCTTTGCGAGTTGCATACTTTGGATCCGAATCTGACGTGGGGCCGTGGTACTAGTGGTGCGCGGGGCGTGGAATCACAAAAGGGCTGAACTGGAAGGCTTGGAACCGCCTCCCAAAGAAAAAGGATGCAACTTGCAACTATTTGAACCTTTTTTTTCCCCATTGAATCCTTTCAATGTGTTAGGCTACGGATTTTAGTTATTGATCTGACTCCAAATTGCGATCAACACTTAACACAAGAGTTGTTATGTCCAAATCCACACAATGTCGCACCTAACAATTTTGCGAGTTCGTTCGGTCAAAGAGAAGACCAGTAGATCAATTAGGCCGAATTGACCAATTGTGTAATCCTGACAAAGCAAGCTAATACAGGCGCCTGGGTCTCGGGTCCTTAACACAAAAAACTTGTGTGCCTTCTGTGACCATCAAAAGACAACACATTCTTCTGGGTTGCCCAGTTTTAAAGAAACATAATATGAATATTCAAGCATGCAAAATATTGTGTGGTGATTGGTCGATGGTTGATGGCCAGCTCCTCCTCGTTTGGGTTTTCCCCTGCTCAGCACAGGTGTCTGGACCACGACGAGTTGTTATTCGCGTTCCCCGTCGGCCTTGAGATGTCCTCCCTGTCTGGACATCCTGTTCCACAATACTTTGAAGAAAACAAATTCATGTAGTCTGCACATCCCTTTCCACTTATTAATCGACCACACTACTACTAGAAATTATATTGACATGACTCTTTGTTTGATCATCTGCCCTCTGGGAAGAGGTACAGGAGCCTGCGCTCCCGCACCACCAGACTCACCAACAGCTAGATAATCTTTGGGAACAACCGGATGTTATTCTGCCGGTCAGTATCACTGCGCATGCGCTAGCAAACTCGATCGCAAAGAAATGTTTCGGATTTGTGTAGGGTACATTGTGACAGCAAACGAGCAGGTGATCGAGCAAGTGTCTGATACAACAGCATTGTGTTCGTATGGAGCGTGTTTGAAGTGAACACCAGAGAAGAAAGCGTATCTGTAATGGCGGCCTCCGGATCATATCCGGATTAAAAAATATATATATATTTATTTGTACCCATGTATAATGCGCACCCCAGATTTTAGGACAATAAATTAGTTAAATTTTGCGCATTATACATGGAAAAAAAACGGTACTTGTATTTCTTCTGCAGACAAGAGGAAGCCCAGCGCATTGATGAGGAGCTCTTCAGTGAGTACGGCTTCAGTGTGGACCAGCTGATGGAGCTCGCAGGGCTCAGTTGTGGTACCACCATCACAAGAGTGAACCACACTGTCCTTCCAGAATGATCATAATGTGAATCTAAGCATCTTCTACTATTCCTCCCCCGGTTGGGGAGCGTCGGAAGCGGTGTGCGAGGAGGCTGAAGCCAACTCAGCTCGCCCGGCCGTGCCTTCCATTCTTCTGGCGAATATTCGATCGCTGGACAACAACATGGTTGACATTCGCCTGCTGAGATCTACGAACCGGACAGTGCGTAACTGCTGTGTGCTCGTGTTCACTGGGACTTGGTTGACCGTCAACATTCCGGACTCTGCTGTACATCTGGAGCGGCTAGCGGGCGGACCGGGCCATTGTACGAGGGGGAACATCGCGAGAAGGTGGAATGCGCGTCTACATCCGTGACGAATGGTGCCGGGACTCTGTAGTGGGATGCAAGCACTGCTCGCCACTGGCGGAGTTTGTGATCTCCAGGCTGTTGGGGTCCTGAACTCCTTCCCCTTCTGAGTGGTGTCCTGTTAGAGTTAGGGTTAGGGTGCGAAAGGGACTCCAGTCGGATCCGGGTCTGCTGGAGCTCCTCGTGTGCCGTGCAGCTGAAATTGATCTCAACAGGTTAGTCGTTACTGGAAAATGTGTAAATTTTGTAAGATGTGCGATGTTCCACTGTGACACATCCACTGACCTCATCTCCTTTATTGCTGAGTCGGACATATTTGCCGTCCTGCTCCACCTCATCCACGGTGACCTGCCCGCTAGCAGAGGCCTGCTGGGTGATGGGAGTACGAGTCACAGCGCTTCCAGCGAAGCTCGAAGCCTCGCTGTCCGTGTCGTTGGGACGCTTCCTCTTCCCGCTGGCCGACGTGGTCGAGCGTACCGTGCGGACAAACGTGGAGACATTAATTGCTATGAGAGGAAAAGTTGTGGTATGTTTGTAAGCCACACACACCTCTCCTCCTCGCTGTCAAGCACCTACCTGTAGGCAATTATCTCCATATCCAGCGCTAGCTTGAAATCCATTAGCTCCTGATACTCATCCAGCTCCTGTAGGCACTTATCTCCAGATCCAACGCTAGCTTGAAATCCATTAGCTCCTGATACTTATCCAGCTTCTGCTCTAACCGCTCCCTCATGTCGACCATTTCTCGGTCTTTCTCCCCGAAGAGGTCTATCTTTGGAGACAGAGCCTCCTCCAGATCTTTCACTTTTGCATCACGGGCTGCAAGCTGGTGTCAACACAGACTTTTTAAACTTTTGCAGCTGAGACAGATTCTAAGGTCAAAATGATAAATGGTTACCTCTTTTTGAATGTAGAGTTTAATTTGAAGTTCATGCCGGCTTCCCATCTTCATCAAGGCGTCGGGCAGTTTGCTTTCATAATCTTCCTGGGGGGCGTTTTCCAACTCCATTAGCTCCTGATACTCATCCAGCTGCTGGTGCATCCGCTCCCGCATGTCGGCCATTTCTCGGTCTTTCTCCCCGAGGGGGCTACACATGGTGTCCCCTCTTTGGAGACAGAGCCTCCTCCAGATCCTTCAATTTTGCATCACGGGCTGCAAGCTAGTGTCAACACAGACTTTTTAAGCTTTTGCAGCTGAGACAGATTCTGAGGTCCAAATGATAAATGGTTCCCTCTTTTTGAATGTAGAGTTTAATTTGAAGTTCATGCTGGCTTCGCATCTTCATCAAGGCGTCGGGCAGTTTGCTTTCATAAACTTCCTGGGGGGCGTTTTCCAACTCAATTAGCTCCTGATACTCATCCAGCTGCTGGTGCATCCGCTCCCGCATGTCGGCCATTTCTCGGTCTTTCTCCCCGAGGAGGCTACGCATGGTGTTCCCTCTTTGGAGACAGACCCTCCTCCAGATCTTTCACTTTTGCATCACGGGCTGCAAGCTAGTGTCAACACAGACTTTTTAGACTTTTGCAGCTGAGACAGATCCTAAGGTCCAAATGATAAATGGTTATCTCTTTTTGAATGTAGAGTTTAATTTGAAGTTCATGCTGGCTTCGCAACTTCATCAAGGCGTCGGGCAGTTTGCGTTCATAATCTTCCTGGGGGGCGTTTTCCAACTCCATTAGCTCCTGATACTCATCCAGCTGCTGGTTCATCCGCTCCCGCATGTCGGCCATTTCTCGGTCTTTCTCCCCGAGGAGGCTACGCATGGTGTCCCCTCTTTGGAGACAGAGCCTCGTCCAGATCTTTCACTTTTGCATCACGGGCTGCAAGCTAGTGTCAACACAGACTTTTTAAACTTTTGCAGCTGAGACAGATTCTAAGGTCCAAATGATAAATGGTTACCTCTTTTTGAAGGTAGAGTTTAATTTGAAGTTCATGCTGGCTTTGCATCTTCATCAAGGCTTCGGGCAGTTTACTTTCATAATCTTCCTGGGGGGCGTTTTCAAACTCCACCATGCGAGACTCGTGCCGGCGTTTGACCTTGCGCAACTCCTACGTGAGACGTGAGAATGACTCAGCTTTATTCTCATGAATTAAAAATAAGCGATAGTGATGATAATCGTGTAATAAACTGGGAATATGGAAAATGGATGGACGCAGTCAAATGTGCTATTTATGTTGATATGCGACTATGGCAGACATGGGCAAACTACGGCCCGCGGGCCACATCCGGCCCACGGGGCCGTTTAATCCGGCCCGCCAAACCTGAATAAAGTGTATTATAAATGTTTGGGGGGGTCATTTTCCCTACAATTACTATGTTTCCCCAGTAGATGGGAAAGCGCCCGCCCGCCCGCGCATTTACTCCCGGGAGCCGTCAGAAAGCTCGGTGCACACTCACAACTACATGTGCGTACTCAGTAGTACGTAGTCATTTCATCTATCAGTGCCGAATTTTGAGTGTAGGCTGTGACGTCAATATTCTCGTAATTCGCGTGCTGAGTTTTCAGATACAGTTTTACGCTAAAGCCACCCACAAACCTTCCCCTGGAATCCTTCTATTAAAATGAGTCGCCCAAGAAAAAGCAAGGTGGACACAGTGCCGAGTGTTTAAAAGAGAGTGGCCAATTTGGCTCGACGTACGCGACGTGACGTTCAGCCACATGAACGTCAACAAAGCCAGTCACAGATCTAGGTTAACGGACCGACACCTCGGCTCTATCCTAAGAATTACCACAACAAATTTTACTCCAGACTATGATGCACTGGCAAAAAAGGGAAACCAACAATACTATTGATTTCTTTATTTAGATGTATTCTTTCACTGATTCTTCAAGATGATGTATTTGGTCAGAATGTTTGCCGTTGGATGTGATGTTGCCTCATTAGATAAACATATTTCATAAATCTGACCTGCAGGCGCTGAAGTGATGGAAAATGTTATACATCATAACAATGTCGTATTTAATAAAAATCACTGATAGTAGTTTTTTGGTGAAATATTTTTTTAATGCTGTTAATAAATGCATTTGTTTTCAAAAAATCCATGCTAAAAGTAAAAAGCTTTTATGCAATGACCTTTACATGTCATTTATATGACCTTTACACACAAACACTACATCCATCTGCTCCTGGTTCGGCCCCCCGGTCAAAATTTAGAACCCAATTCGGCCCGCAAGTCAAAAAGTTTGCCCGCCCCTGGACTATGGGATGGTTACCTGGAAGTCCAATGTTGAGCTGCAATTAGTCACGAGGAGGATTTTCCTTGGGGTGTGGCCCCAGCAGCAAAGCAATTATGTCAGCACTAATATCCAGCATCCATTTTGTTGTTGGCATATTTTTGATAAAATGGCCGGGCCTCACCTTGCTTTCAGCTCCTTGATTTCCTCCCTCAGCTTGCTCACCTCCAGCTCCAGACGTGCACGCTCTTTGGCCTCAGAGTCCAGAGTCGCACGGGCATCCGCCAGCTCCGTCTCGAAAACGGCCTTCAGGCCCGTCAGCTGCCGGGACACCTCTGTTTCGGATTCAGTGATGCGCAAAAGCAAGCCGGCGTTCCCCACTTCCCGGGAACGGGCGTTGTCGACGTAAATGCCCAGAAGGTCGTTGAGCTTGCGGAGATCTTCCACCTCCTGGGAGAGGGCGTTGTTTGCACCTTGAGGAATGTTTTCTGGGGTCGCCATCTCGAGCTTGCTTCTGCTGATCCAGGAAAGACTCAGTGTCATGCATTACACCAATGCCTGATTGCACTTATCAAAGAAACTGCATAGACGTTTCTTCAAAGTCAAACAAAGGTTCCTTTGTAAATACACATGAAAAAAAAACAACTCACTCTTTGCAATGGTTCAAAGAAACTATGCAACGGATGGATCCTAAGGGCGGCTCGGTGGGGCACTGGGTAGCACGTCCGCCTCACAGTTAGGTGGGTGCTGGTTCGATTCCACCTCTGGCCCTACCTGTGTGGAGTTTCCTCCCTCAGCTTGCTCACCTCCAGCTGCAGACGGTCGTTGAGTAGGGGTGTAACGATACATCGATACACATCGATTAATCCATATAATGCTCTACGATTTATTGGCATCGATGCTAAAGGTAAACATCGATTTATATCGCCGTGTTTGACCTCGGACATTAGACGCGACTTTATTTTGAAATCCAGTTCATTGTTGCTTGCTTCCTCTTTCCGGGAGCAGGGAGCAGTGCGCGGCGTTGCTGCACGTGAAAGGGGAGTCGACAACTAGTACGCGGCTCCTGGGCTGGTGCTGTGTCACCTCAATCGATGTAACGTGTTTTGTATTTAAGTCCTGTCTGCCCCTCGCTCACCGTCGGATCATTGCATGTGTTACTGTCATGATGTCTGTTTGCTTTCTGTTCCTGTCTTTGGTAATGTCACCCTGTCTTTTTGTTCCACGACTTTGTCGGTCAGTCCTGTTGTTGGTTTTGTTTTCAAAAAAAAAAAAAAAAAAAAAAAATTAAAAAAAAAAATAATCAAAAATTTTTTGTACCCATGTATAATGCGCACCCCAGATTTTAGGACAATAAATTCGTTAAATTTTGCGCACTATACACGGAAAAAAACGGTAATTCAGGAGGCAAAGTTGAAATCTTCTTTGCGAGTTGCATACTTTGGATCCGAATCTGACGTGGGGCCGTGGTACTAGTGGTGCGCGGGGCGTGGAATCACGAAAGGGCTGAACTGGAAGGCTTGGAACCGCCTCCCAAAGAAAAAGGATGCAACTTGCAACTATTTGAACCTTTTTTTTCCCCATTGAATCCTTTCAATGTGTTAGGCTACGGATTTTAGTTATTGATCTGACTCCAAATTGCGATCAACACTTAACACAAGAGTTGTTATGTCCAAATCCACACAATGTCGCACCTAACAATTTTGCGAGTTCGTTCGGTCAAAGAGAAGACCAGTAGATCAATTAGGCCGAATTGACCAATTGTGTAATCCTGACAAAGCAAGCTAATACAGGCGCCTGGGTCTCGGGTCCTTAACACAAAAAACTTGTGTGCCTTCTGTGACCATCAAAAGACAACACATTCTTCTGGGTTGCCCAGTTTTAAAGAAACATAATATGAATATTCAAGCATGCAAAATATTGTGTGGTGATTGGTCGATGGTTGATGGCCAGCTCCTCCTCGTTTGGGTTTTCCCCTGCTCAGCACAGGTGTCTGGACCACGACGAGTTGTTATTCGCGTTCCCCGTCGGCCTTGAGATGTCCTCCCTGTCTGGACATCCTGTTCCACAATACTTTGAAGAAAACAAATTCATGTAGTCTGCACATCCCTTTCCACTTATTAATCGACCACACTACTACTAGAAATTATATTGACATGACTCTTTGTTTGATCATCTGCCCTCTGGGAAGAGGTACAGGAGCCTGCGCTCCCGCACCACCAGACTCACCAACAGCTAGATAATCTTTGGGAACAACCGGATGTTATTCTGCCGGTCAGTATCACTGCGCATGCGCTAGCAAACTCGATCGCAAAGAAATGTTTCGGATTTGTGTAGGGTACATTGTGACAGCAAACGAGCAGGTGATCGAGCAAGTGTCTGATACAACAGCATTGTGTTCGTATGGAGCGTGTTTGAAGTGAACACCAGAGAAGAAAGCGTATCTGTAATGGCGGCCTCCGGATCATATCCGGATTAAAAAAATATATATATATTTATTTGTACCCATGTATAATGCGCACCCCAGATTTTAGGACAATAAATTAGTTAAATTTTGCGCATTATACATGGAAAAAAAACGGTACTTGTATTTCTTCTGCAGACAAGAGGAAGCCCAGCGCATTGATGAGGAGCTCTTCAGTGAGTACGGCTTCAGTGTGGACCAACTGATGGAGCTCGCAGGGCTCAGTTGTGGTACCACCATCACAAGAGTGAACCACACTGTCCTTCCAGAATGATCATAATGTGAATCTAAGCATCTTCTGCTATTCCTCCCCCGGTTGGGGAGCGTCGGAAGCGGTGTGCGAGGAGGCTGAAGCCAACTCAGCTCGCCCGGCCGTGCCTTCCATTCTTCTGGCGAATATTCGATCGCTGGACAACAACATGTGTCAGGAATGAGGTGAGCCAGGGCGACCAAATGCAGCTTGGACTAGGATTTATTGAAGGGAAAGGGAGTGGGAAGGGAGTCAGGTGGGGAAACGAAGACACAAACGGGATAGAGACTCACGGCCAGCAAACAGACAGAAGTCTTCTTGGACACTTGGATACTTGGACACTTGGAAACTTGGACAAGGATAAAATTCTGACCGTGAGCCTCCAGACAGACCGTGGAAAACCAAACAACAGGAACACTGGGCGCGGACAGGGACGGATCACAACAGTAGACACCGACAGGGAGAAATACACGGGCAGGGCTTAAATACACAGGGTAACAAGAGGAACCAGGTGACAGACATTACGGTAACGAAAGGGGTGTGGCCGAGGGAAGTGCAGGCAGCCCGTGCTCTGGCACGGTTGTGACAACATGGTTGACATTCGCCTGCTGAGATCTACGAACCGGACAGTGCGTAACTGCTGTGTGCTCGTGTTCACTGGGACTTGGTTGACCGTCAACATTCCGGACTCTGCTGTACATCTGGAGCGGCTAGCGGGCGGACCGGGCCATTGTACGAGGGGGAACATCGCGAGAAGGCGGAATGCGCGTCTACATCCGTGACGAATGGTGCCGGGACTCTGTAGTGGGATGCAAGCACTGCTCGCCACTGGCGAAGTTTGTGATCTCCAGGCTGTTGGGGTCCTGAACTCCTTCCCCTTCTGAGTGGCGTCCTGTTAGAGTTAGGGTTAGGGTGCGAAAGGGACTCCAGTCGGATCCGGGTCTGCTGGAGCTCCTCGTGTGCCGTGCAGCTGAAATTGATCTCAACAGGTTAGTCGTTACTGGAAAATGTGTAAATTTTGTAAGATGTGCGATGTTCCACTGTGACACATCCACAGACCTCATCTCCTTTATTGCTGAGTCGGACATATTTGCCGTCCTGCTCCACCTCATCCACGGTGACCTGCCCGCTAGCAGAGGCCTGCTGGGTGATGGGAGTACGAGTCACAGCGCTTCCGGCGAAGCTCGAAGCCTCGCTGTCCGTGTCGTTGGGACGCTTCCTCTTCCCGCTGGCCGACGTGGTCGAGCGTACCGTGCGGACAAACGTGGAGACATTAATTGCTATGAGAGGAAAAGTTGTGGTATGTTTGTAAGCCACACACACCTCTCCTCCTCGCTGTCAAGCACCTACCTGTAGGCAATTATCTCCATATCCAGCGCTAGCTTGACATCCATTAGCTCCTGATACTCATCCAGGTCCTGTAGGCACTTATCTCCAGATCCAACGCTAGCTTGAAATCCATTAGCTCCTGATACTTATCCAGCTTCTGCTCTAACCGCTCCCTCATGTCGACCATTTCTCGGTCTTTCTCCCCGAAGAGGTCTCTCTTTGGAGACAGAGCCTCCTCCAGATCTTTCACTTTTGCATCACGGGCTGCAAGCTAGTGTCAACACAGACTTTTTAGACTTTTGCAGCTGAGACAGATTCTAAGGTCCAAATGATAAATGGTTATCTCTTTTTGAATGTAGAGTTTAATTTGAAGTTCATGCTGGCTTCGCATCTTCATCAAGGCGTCGGGCAGTTTGCGTTCATAATCTTCCTGGGGGGCGTTTTCCAACTCCATTAGCTCCTGATACTCCTCCAGCTGCTGGTGCATCCGCTCCCGCATGTCGGCCATTTCTCGGTCTTTCTCCCCGAGGATGCTACACATGGTGTCCCCTCTTTGGAGACAGAGCCTCCTCCAGATCTTTCACTTTTGCATCACGGGCTGCAAGCTAGTGTCAACACAGACTTTTTAAACTTTTGCGGCTGAGACAGATTCTAAGGTCCAAATGATAAATGGTTACCTCTTTTTGAAGGTAGAGTTTAATTTGAAGTTCATGCTGGCTTCGCATCTTCATCAAGGCGTCGGGCAGTTTGCGTTCATAATCTGCCTGGAGGGCGTTTTCCAACTCCATTAGCTCCTGATACTCATCCAGCTGCTGGTTCATCCGCTCCCGCATGTCGGCCATTTCTCGGTCTTTCTCCCCGAGGAGGCTACACATGGTGTCCCCTCTTTGGAGACAGAGCCTCCTCCAGATCTTTCACTTTTGCATCACGGGCTGCAAGCTAGTGTCAACACAGACTTTTTAGACTTTTGCAGCTGAGACAGATTCTATGGTCCAAATGATAAATGGTTATCTCTTTTTGAAGGTAGAGTTTAATTTGAAGTTCATGCTGGCTTCGCATCTTCATCAAGGCGTCGGGCAGTTTGCTTTCATAATCTTCCTGGGGGGCGTTTTCCAACTCCATTAGGTCCTGATACTCATCCAGCTGCTGGTTCATCCGCTCCCGCATGTCGGCCATTTCTCGGTCTTTCTCCCCGAGGAGGCTACGCATGGTGTACCCTCTTTGGAGACAGAGCCTCCTCCGGATCTTTCACTTTTGCATCACGGGCTGCAAGCTAGTGTCAACACAGATTTTTAGACTTTTGCAGCTGAGACAGATTCTAAGGTCCAAATGATAAATGGTTACCTCTTTTTGAATGTAGAGTTTAATTTGAAGTTCATGCTGGCTTCGCATCTTCGTCAAGGCGTCGGGCAGTTTGCTTTCATAATTGTACTAGAGGGCGTTTTCCAACTCCATTAGCTCCTGATACTCATCCAGCTGCTGGTGCATCCGCTCCCGCATGTCGGCCATTTCTCGGTCTTTCTCCCCGAGGAGGCTACACATGGTGTCCCCTCTTTGAAAACAGAGCCTCCTCCAGATCTTTCACTTTTGCATCACGGGCTGCAAGCTAGTGTCAACACAGACTTTTTAGACTTTTGCAGATGAGACAGATTCTAAGGTCCAAATGATAAATGGTTACCTCTTTTTGAATGTAGAGTTTAATTTGAAGTTCATGCTGGCTTTGCATCTTCATCAAGGCGTCGGGCAGTTTGCTTTCATAAACGTCCTGGGGGGCGTTTTCTAACTCCATTAGCTCCTGATACTCATCCAGCTGCTGGTGCATCCGCTCCCGCATGTCGGCCATTTCTCGGTCTTTCTCCCCGAGGAGGCTACGCATGGTGTCCCCTCTTTGGAGACAGAGCCTCCTCCAGATCTTTCACTTTTGCATCACGGGCTGCAAACTAGTGTCAACACAGACTTTTTAGACTTTTGCAGATGAGACAGATTCTAAGGTCCAAATGATAAATGGTTATCTCTTTTTAAAGGTAGAGTTTAATTTGAAGTTCATGCTGGCTTCGCATCTTCATCAAGGCGTCGGGCAGTTTGCTTTCATAATCGTCCTGGGGGGCGTTTTCTAACTCCATGAGCTCCTGATACTCATCCAGCTGCTGGTGCATCCGCTCCCGCATGTCGGCCATTTCTCGGTCTTTCTCCCCGAGGAGGCTACGCATGGTGTCCCCTCTTTGGAGACAGAGCCTCCTCCAGATCTTTCACTTTTGCATCACGGGCTGCAAGCTAGTGTCAACAGACTTTTTAAACTTTTGCAGCTGAGACAGATTCTAAGGTCCAAATGATAAATGGTTACCTCTTTTTGAAGGTAGAGTTTAATTTGAAGTTCATGCTGGCTTCGCATCTTCATCAAGGCGTCGGGCAGTTTGCTTTCATAATCTTCCTGGGGGGAGTTTTCCAACTCCATTAGGTCCTGATACTCATCCAGCTGCTGGTGCATCCGCTCCCGCATGTCGGCCATTTCTTGGTCTTTCTCCCCGAGGAGGCCACGCATGGTGTCCCCTCTTTGGAGACAGAGCCTCCTCCAGATCTTTCACTTTTGCATCACGGGCTGCAAGCTAGTGTCAACAGACTTTTTAAACTTTTGCAGCTGAGACAGATTCTAAGGTCCAAATGATAAATAGTTATCTCTTTTTGAAGGTAGAGTTTAATTTGAAGTTCATGCTGGCTTCGCATCGTCATCAAGGCGTCGGGCAGTTTGCTTTCATAATCTTCCTGGAGGGCGTTTTCCAACTCCATTAGCTCCTGATACTCATCCAGCTGCTGGTTCATCCGCTCCCGCATGTAGGCCATTTCTCGGTCTTTCTCCCCGAGGAGGCTACGCATGGTGTCCCCTCTTTGGAGACAGAGCCTCCTCCAGATCTTTCACTTTTGCATCACGGGCTGCAAGCTAGTGTCAACACAGACTTTTTAGACTTTTGCAGATGAGACAGATTCTAAGATCCAAATGATAAATGGTTACCTCTTTTTGAATGTAGAGTTTAATTTGAAGTTCATGCCGGCTTCCCATCTTCATCAAGGCGTCGGGCAGTTTGCTTTCATAATCTTCCTGGCGGGCGTTTTCCAACTCCATTAGCTCCTGATACTCATCCAGCTGCTGGTGCATCCGCTCCCGCATGTCGGCCATTTCTCGGTCTTTCTCCCCGAGGAGGCTACGCATGGTGTCCCCTCTTTGGAGACAGAGCCTCCTCCAGATCTTTCACTTTTGCATCACGGGCTGCAAGCTAGTGTCAACAGACTTTTTAAACTTTTGCAGCTGAGACAGATTCTAAGGTCCAAATGATAAATGGTTACCTCTTTTTGAAGGTAGAGTTTAATTTGAAGTTCATGCTGGCTTCTCATCTTCATCAAGGCGTCGGGCAGTTTGCTTACATAATCTTCCTGGGGGGCGTTTTCCAACTCCATTAGCTCCTGATACTCATCCAGCTGCTGGTGCATCCGCTCCCACATGTCGGCCATTTCTCGGTCTTTCTCCCTGAGGAGGCTACGCATGGTGTCCCCTCTTTGGAGACAGAGCCTCGTCCAGATCTTTCACTTTTGCATCACGGGCTGCAAGCTAGTGTCAACACAGACTTTTTAAACTTTTGCAGCTGAGACAGATTCTAAGGTCCAAATGATAAATGGTTACCTCTTTTTGAAGGTAGAGTTTAATTTGAAGTTCATGCTGGCTTCGCATCTTCATCAAGGCTTCGGGCAGTTTACTTTCATAATCTTCCTGGGGGGCGTTTTCAAACTCCACCATGCGAGACTCGTGCCGGCGTTTGACCTTGCGCAACTCCTACGTGAGACGTGAGAATGACTCAGCTTTATTCTCATGAATTAAAAATAAGCGATAGTGATGATAATCGTGTAATAAACTGGGAATATGGAAAATGGATGGACGCAGTCAAATGTGCTATTTATGTTGATATGCGACTATGGCAGTCAAGGGCAAACTACGGCCCGCGGGCCACATCCGGCCCACGGGGCCGTTTAATCCGGCCCGCCAAACCTGAATAAAGTGTATTATAAATGTTTGGGGGGGTCATTTTCCCTACAATTACTATGTTTCCCCAGTAGATGGGAAAGCGCCCGCCCGCCCGCGCATTTACTCCCGGGAGCCGTCAGAAAGCTCGGTGCACACTCTCAAGTACATGTGCGTACTCAGTAGTACGTAGTCATTTCATCTATCAGTGCCGAATTTTGAGTGTAGGCTGTGACGTCAATATTCTCGTAATTCGCGTGCTGTTTTCAGATACAGTTTTACGCTAAAGCCACCCACAAACCTTCCCCTGGAATCCTTCTATTAAAATGAGTCGCCCAAGAAAAAGCAAGGTGGACACAGTGCCGAGTGTTTAAAAGAGAGTGGCCAATTTGGCTCGACGTACGCGACGTGACGTTCAGCCACATGAACGTCAACAAAGCCAGTCACAGATCTAGGTTAACGGACCGACACCTCGGCTCTATCCTAAGAATTACCACAACAAATTTTACTCCAGACTATGATGCACTGGCAAAAAAGGGAAACCAACAATACTATTGATTTCTTTATTTAGATGTATTCTTTCACTGATTCTTCAAGATGATGTATTTGGTCAGAATGTTTGCCGTTGGATGTGATGTTGCCTCATTAGATAAACATATTTCATAAATCTGACCTGCAGGCGCTGAAGTGATGGAAAATGTTATACATCATAACAATGTCGTATTTAATAAGAATCACTGATAGTAGTTTTTTGGTGAAATATTTTTTTAATGCTGTTAATAAATGCATTTGTTTTCAAAAAATCCATGCTAAAAGTAAAAAGCTTTTATGCAATGACCTTTACATGTCATTTATATGACCTTTACACACAAACACTACATCCATCTGCTCCTGGTTCGGCCCCCCGGTCAAAATTTAGAACCCAATTCGGCCCGCAAGTCAAAAAGTTTGCCCGCCCCTGGACTATGGGATGGTTAACTGGAAGTCCAATGTTGAGCTGCAATTAGTCACGAGGAGGATTTTCCTTGGGGTGTGGCCCCAGCAGCAAAGCAATTATGTCAGCACTAATATCCAGCATCCATTTTGTTGTTGGCATATTTTTGATAAAATGGCCGGGCCTCACCTTGCTTTCAGCTCCTTGATTTCCTCCCTCAGCTTGCTCACCTCCAGCTCCAGACGTGCACGCTCTTTGGCCTCAGAGTCCAGAGTCGCACGGGCATCCGCCAGCTCCGTCTCGAAAACGGCCTTCAGGCCCGTCAGCTGCCGGGACACCTCTGTTTCGGATTCAGTGATGCGCAAAAGCAAGCCGGCGTTCCCCACTTCCCGGGAACGGGCGTTGTCGACGTAAATGCCCAGAAGGTCGTTGAGCTTGCGGAGATCTTCCACCTCCTGGGAGAGGGCGTTGTTTGCACCTTGAGGAATGTTTTCTGGGGTCGCCGTCTCGAGCTTGCTTCTGCTGATCCAGGAAAGACTCAGTGTCATGCATTACACCAATGCCTGATTGCACTTATCAAAGAAACTGCATAGAGGTTTCTTCAAAGTCAAACAAAGGTTCCTTTGTAAATACACATAAAAAAAAAAAAACTCACTCTTTGCAATGGTTCAAAGAAACTATGCAACGGATGGATCCTAAGGGCGGCTCGGTGGGGCACTGCGTAGCACGTCCGCCTCACAGTTAGGTGGGTGCTGGTTCGATTCCACCTCTGGCCCTACCTGTGTGGAGTTTCCTCCCTCAGCTTGCTCACCTCCAGCTGCAGACGGTCGTTGAGTAGGGGTGTAACGATACATCGATACAGATCGATTAATCCATATAATGCTCTACGATTTATTGGCATCGATGCTAAAGGTAAACATTGATCTATATCGCCGTGTTTGACCCCGGACATTAGACGCGACTTTATTTTGAAATCCAGTTCATTGTTGCTTGCTTCCTCTTTCCGGGAGCAGGGAGCAGTGCGCGGCGTTGCTGCACGTGAAAGGGGAGTCGACAACTAGTACGCGGCTCCTGGGCTGGTGCTATGGCTAGTGTCCAAAAAGACGAGGAAATTGGCTCCCCTTTAGGCTTCAAGTCATTCGTTTGGAAGCACTTTGGATTCCAAAGAAAAGATGGCTCAACGAACAAGACACGTGCAGTTTGTAAATCCTGCCATGCGGTGATCAAATATTCAGGGAGCACAAATCTCGCCGCACATTTAAAGAAAAAACACGACATCAAAGTTCAGTGTTAAAGTAAGCAATTTGTATACTACAATACTCTTGTAATTTCCTAAATAAAGAGTTTGCAGTACCTTGTTGATTTTGCGTATGAATTGTTATAAATCAGGATATTGTTCTATAGTTTTTATTAAAAAAAATTTATACATCGATCGTAGAGGACTATATCGCGATATATCGTGAATGAATCGCAGCAGGCTTTAAGATATCGGCAAATATCGTATCGTAGTTCTTTATATCGATATTATATCGTATCGTGACAAAACCCGCGATTTACACCCCTATCGTCGAGGTTGCTGAGATCTTTCTTCTCCACCAATTTGTACTTTTCAGCAATAACAACCTGCTTTGGCGATCTCCTCTGCCACGATAAAATTCGCTTTCACAGCAGCTTCACTTTGTGATTTTGAACGGGTGAAAAACGTCTGCTGGAATATCAGCTTCTTCTTTACCTTTTCTTTAACTCTTCTACCTTCTGTCATTCTGCTCTGCATTCAGGTCTTTCAGGTTATCCAGATGTTTTGTTTCATAGTGCCGTCTTAGATTAAAATCTTTCAATACAGCCACATTAGCGCCACACATGAGACAAACGGGCTTACCGGCAATGTCAGTAAACATATACTCAACCTTTTTAAAGGCTTTGTTTTCAGAATCAACTTTTCTCTTCGGCATCATGAGGGGCTAGCTTCGCAATAACTTGCAGCAACAAGCACTTGTCCTGATTGCCGCGGAAAAACGCTCAGCAAGGCAGCGAAAGCACTGCATTATGGGATCTGTAGTTTATTGTGTTATCATCGCTTCATATCGTCGGGCCATTAGTAACAATAATATAAAATGATCTCGCGGGCCTTGAGTTTGACACACATATGGTTTAGACTCTTTGCAAACGCTTTTCTTTATATCTTTAAGCTGTTTGACACTTTTACTTGCTTTCTATCAGAGTTGTTTTACTCCTGCTTCGGCAATGTTTCATTTCTACACCCAAGCGATCATTGAATTCATTTTTGTCCTATTTTTCGAATTTAGCAACTGTGTAACATTGCGGCCACTGCAAGACGTCAAAACGAAGGTATTAAGGTCATTTCAAGAAGACGTACCAGTTCGAACTTAAGACTCAATCTCAACGTTTGGGTTTAGTTAGCTTTTATCATGTGTTCAGGTTTTACATTTTAAGTTACATTTGTTTTATTTTACTTAATTTTATTGCACTATAGTGCAGTGCGGCACTGTACTTTATTTTTATCTTAACATGTAGTTTGCTTATGTGACCACACGGCGGCGCCTCTCACCCGCGACAAGCTCTGATCAACTTTATTTGATGCTAGTTTCGAGCTTTACGTTATTCTTTGGAGAATAATTGAGCGGGTTAATGTCTGAAAGACAAAAACAGTTCATATTTTCTATTATTCTGTCTGCAGTTGGAACATTGCAGCACTTGACATGTTGGAGTTCAATGCCCCTCATCGGCCATTTAAATCCACTTGTGAAAAAATAAAAAATGTTGCCATTCTTTTTAATCTGCAAAAAAAAAAAAAAAAGAAAAATTCCAAAAATGTTATTGATCATATATTGCCTGATTTGAACCTTGTCTCCTGAATAAAAACGTTTTTTTCCGTGTATAGTGCGCAAAATTTAACGAATTTATTGTCCTAAAATCTGGGGTGCGCATTATACATGGGTACAAAAAAGTTTTGATTTTTTTTTTTTTTTTTTTAGAAAACAAAACCGACAACAGGACTGACCGACAAAGTCGTGGAACAAAAAGACAGGGTGACATTACCAAAGACAGGAACAGAAAGCAAACAGACATCATGACAGTAACACATGCAATGATCCGACGGTGAGCGAGGGGCAGACAGGACTTAAATACAAAACACGTTACATCGATTGAGGTGACACAGGAAGAGAGGGGCGACGCGAACAGAAACTATGGCAACCTAGACACATAGCAAAACTGGGGACGAGACGTGACAAATGTCCCTCGAAATGAAACTTGAAATCACCAAGTTTTGGTTTCCAAGGGTGTTTTTATTCCTCTTCAACGTCTCTCCCATACAGAGCCGCCTTTTTCACGTCCGCACGCCTCTTTCCCGTGCGCGCACGGAGCGCGGTGGTGCGTTTATGGGCAGTCGGAGAAATCAACGCCAACAAAAAAGATTACATCCAGCCTAGTTAAGACCACACCAAAGACTATAAAAATGGGACCATTGCCTCCCTGCGTGTGTGACGATCATTGGGACTTAAAAAAAAAAAAAAAATCATAAAAAAAAATTCATAAAAATTGGGTGCGTATTATACATGGGTACAGGCTTTTTTTCAGCATCAGCATGCCATTTTTAGGGTGCGTATTATACATGGGGGCGCACTATACACGGAAAAAAACGGTAATTCAGGAGGCAAGGTTGAAATCTTCTTTGCGAGTTGCATACTTTGGATCCGAATCTGACGTGGGGCCGTGGTACTAGTGGTGCGCGGGGCGTGGAATCACGAAAGGGCTGAACTGGAAGGCTTGGAACCGCCTCCCAAAGAAAAAGGATGCAACTTGCAACTATTTGAACCTTTTTTTTCCCCATTGAATCCTTTCAATGTGTTAGGCTACGGATTTTAGTTATTGATCTGACTCCAAATTGCGATCAACACTTAACACAAGAGTTGTTATGTCCAAATCCACACAATGTCGCACCTAACAATTTTGCGAGTTCGTTCGGTCAAAGAGAAGACCAGTAGATCAATTAGGCCGAATTGACCAATTGCGTAATCCTGACAAAGCAAGCTAATACAGGCGCCTGGGTCTCGGGTCCTTAACACAAAAAACTTGTGTGCCTTCTGTGACCATCAAAAGACAACACATTCTTCTGGGTTGCCCAGTTTTAAAGAAACATAATATGAATATTCAAGCATGCAAAATATTGTGTGGTGATTGGTCGATGGTTGATGGCCAGCTCCTCCCCGTTTGGGTTTTCCCCTGCTCAGCACAGGTGTCTGGACCACGACGAGTTGTTATTCGCGTTCCCCGTCGGCCTTGAGATGTCCTCCCTGTCTGGACATCCTGTTCCACAATACTTTGAAGAAAACAAATTCATGTAGTCTGCACATCCCTTTCCACTTATTAATCGACCACACTACTACTAGAAATTATATTGATATGACTCTTTGTTTGATCATCTGCCCTCTGGGAAGAGGTACAGGAGCCTGCGCTCCCGCACCACCAGACTCACCAACAGCTAGATAATCTTTGGGAACAACCGGATGTTATTCTGCCGGTCAGTATCACTGCGCATGCGCTAGCAAACTCGATCGCAAAGAAATGTTTCGGATTTGTGTAGGGTACATTGTGACAGCAAACGAGCAGGTGATCGAGCAAGTGTCTGATACAACAGCATTGTGTTCGTATGGAGCGTGTTTGGAGTGAACACCAGAGAAGAAAGCGTATCTGTAATGGCGGCCTCCGGATCATATCCGGATTAAAAAATATATATATATTTATTTGTACCCATGTATAATGCGCACCTGAGGTAAATTTTAGATTCTAGGCGTCGCCGTATGTCACCTTAAATGGTGACTTAGCTGCAGTGAGGAGACCATAAGCTATTTTGGCTGGCCAGAGATGCCTCAGTTTCTGCAAGGTATAGCAACTTAGAATATAGAAGGGAGCAGCTGTTGTTATGCAGGGGAAAGCGTCTTCTACATGTCCTTCTTAGGACATTTGGGAGCAACGAGTAGACTAAAATACGAACAGCAGCTGCACCCCAAGTCATGACATCAACGGTTCGGGCAGGTATAAGATAGGCTTGTCTGTCAGAGGGGGGAGCTTTTTTGGGGCGAACATCTGTGCCGTCGAGAGCTGAACCATCTTTGCTTTTGGGGCCACTCAAACTTTTGGAGAGACATCACTTTGACATCGGTTGAATAAAATATTTTCCCAATCAGCCGTGTGTCACTGGAGTGCTTGGCCGGGACAGCCATTGTCCACCGAGTGTTTTTGGAGACCAGCGAAACAACAAAGACCATTCACCACATTTTTGGCGTCACGAACAGGATTCGTGTTCCCCCGGGGAATTCGCGCCCGCTTCCTGAGCGAGAATCCAGCGGTCGACCAGCGGCTGTCATTAAGGTGAGATGCTTCGCCCGCAGCTGCCGCGATATGCTCGGTTCTTGGACATGTGGGGGGTCGGCCCCTTGAGGGGGGCAGTTACAACTGAATCTGATGTGGCCATGAGCTGTCTCGGGAGTAAGTTGTCTCTCCCAGTCAAAAAGTCGTCATAATTCGACTTTCGAAGGGGGAGTGGCCCCAAATAGAAGCAGCAAAGGAAAAATAAAATAAAAAATAGAAAATAAATAAAAAATAAGAAATAAAAAGTGAACAGTAACTTAGAACTTAATGGGGAATGTGCACAGTGGAGTGAGTGACATGTCTGGTGAGAATGATGAATGATGAAAAAGAAAAAAGCCCGAAGTAGTGTGGCTCGTGACGGGACAGGTTGTCAGGGACATCGCTGTTGACCGTCACAATAAAAGAATGGTAGAAAGTCCCATAAAACGTGGACTTTAGTTTGGCGACAGATCCGATGGAGGATAGAAATTTTAGCTGTGTGAATGAGGCGAAAACACAGATACGATTGAACACTGTTGCGACAGGAAACGACCCGCCCCAGATGCAGTTCCTGGAAAAGCCGAGACACTGCAGTCGCACTCAGTGGCCGTACGGGCCAAGTGCGCACCTGTGGAGAGTTTCGGTGGCCGGGTTAGTCTCCGTCAAAAGTCCGACAAAAAAGGGAGGCTTGCGCTGACCGCGTTTGGCAAATAGGAAAAGTGCGCAGCCTTGGCATCCGTAACTGTGAGCATGAATGTGGAAGTGACCCGGTCAGACCCTTTTTTTTAAGGGTGCCGAAGTGGTCCGGTCAGACCCAGTTATGGGTGCCGAGATCCGGTCAGATTTTAAGGGTACCGAGGAAAATAAAGCGCGCGTAAGCCACGTCGTTTGGACACTGATCGAATTAGAAGTGTGTGGGGGTTACAAGGCTCCTCGATTTAAACGCTGGTGCAAGAAAATGGCAGAGTAAACTCGGTGGGCTGTTATTTTTGAATATCGAGGTAGCTGGTGCGTCATCGCGGCAACGGTCCGATCCCGATTTGTCGAGGCGCACTGTAATAGCATGCACGTCTGTCAAAGTTTGATAAATTTGAGCCGGCGACAAAACCGCTATTGGACGAAGGTTTTGTGCGGCTGCTGTGTGAAAAATGGAAAACGTGGAAAAGAGGCCTCCGGGGGGTTTAGTAGTGATATAACAAGTAATTTGTGTGCACACTTAAGTTAAATTCTGCAGAATAAAGGGGAAATATACAGCGCTATTAGGAACGAAACGAAACGAAACAAAAAGTTAAGTAAGACGTGCGTATTTGTCAGTGCATCTGCTCTGATGACAGTTAAAATGACCAAACTGCTCAACAGCAGTTGGAAAGAAGCAAAATGTGGAATGGATTCGAATCCCGTTGTATGTCTTTTGTGTCCGTGTGTAATCTTTGTGAACTCTGTCAGCTTAATGTTGTCTGTTTGAGCTTCCAAATGAATGGACGCTTGATGTGTGTACTTGTTGGGCCCCGAAAGTGTGTGTGTAGGTGTGTGTGCGTGCGTGTTTGTGTGGGTGCGCGCGTGTCCGTAAGTATGTGGGTGTGTGAATGTGCTCATGAGCGCGCATGGGGGTGAGTTTGAGTGTTTGGAAAACCACCAAAAATAACGGATAGTAGAGTGCACTCTCGTTGCTCTGGGGCGCGTGCACGCCTGCGGTGCCCGCGCGCGGGGGGGAGATCTGGCGGTGGGTAGGGCAGGGAGTGGCCAACCTGTATCTGCCCACTGTGTTTAAGGCTGGCCCCTCCCCGCGCGGTGATGCCGAGGCGGGGCGCAGGGCCGAAGTTATGCCCAATTAAGGGGGCCTGCCCTGCCAGCAACGAGAGAAACTATGATAGAATGGTGGAAGACGGAATGCTGAAGGAGCAAAAGAATGCATGACCAACTGGAGAAATAGGAGCATGCGAGTGTTACCCAAATACGACACTAATATAGATGTGCATGTAAGTTGAGACAACAAGTTGTGGCTGAAGAGGGTAGCCCCCTCGTAAATAATGGGGGACCCCATTAAGGCCAGCTGGCGCCACCTTTAGCATTCTGAAAGGAATGGCAAGGTAGAACTGAAGAAGAGCCCAACTTGTTAATTTAAGTTGTGAAGGAGGACAAATTTAAAACAAATTAGTGATACTGCTCTGTTTCTTTGGAACTCTCCTCAATACTTCTGATTTTCTGTTTGCATAAAAAACCTGAGACGGCAGATACATCCGTTTTCTCCAGGAGGACAAAGAGACACAGACTGAACTTACCGGTCGTCTGGAGAAGAGCTTCGTGGAGCGCCGCATCCAAAATTCTTAAGGCCAGTGTGATTTATCCACAAACTCTTGCAGTTCACTCTCACCAGCAATCAAAGGATTGCATAGCAGACTGACAACAGACTGATCGTCATAAAGATTGTGAATAACTGTTTTTCAGACAAATCATCATCTCAAACATAAGTCGAGTGCTGGTACAGGAATAGTGCGTGCGAGTACACCGAATTAAATATCAAGAAAGCGCATGACAATACGGTCCTAAGGGTCGCATCTGAAGTTGGCAAAATCTTATCTCAATTGTTTAATTGACACTGAATTAAAAAAAAAAAAAAAAAAAAAAAAAATGGGAGAAAGGAGCTTTGCAAGCCCAATAATGACTACCCCCATAGAGGTGGTGTTGAGAAACAACCCGCTTATCAAGGGGGTCAAAGAAATATCTAAGAGATGGAATAAGAGATGGCCGGATATTGAAAGGCCTTGGCCGGTGGAAGGGACTTTTAACAGGGAAGTAATCGAGACTATACGAATACTTGTATCAGCATACAAGGCAGGAAATAAAAAAGGAAAAATAGGAGAAAAAAGGAAGGAAAAAAGAGAATGGGAATTGGGATTGTTGAAAATATTTGACGAAGAAGGACTCAAATTGAACCGAGAGTTCAAACAGAAAAAAGAGAAAATGACAGCTGAAATGCTGAAAAATGTGGAGGAAGCTAGGAAATTAATGGAAAAAGCAAACACGCCTTTTTCACATGTGTCCCCTGTTAAGAATCCCCCACCGTATGATGCGAGTGAAAACAACGGTAATGTCTATCCACAACTCCCGATAATCAACCAAGAAGGAAGTTACCAGCTGGAGACGGAGGATAAAGACATTGTCGAAACAGGAAGAGCGAAGACAACCATCATCATGCACCCCAGCCCTACCCACAAAAGAAATAAAACACGATTTGCGAAGCAAGGCACCTCTGACTACACCAGAAAGGAGGCGCGGTATGACAGCCAGAGTGACGCTGAAGGAGCAGCTGGGGGTTACGCCCCCATAATTAAAAGCATCTTAAAACGAGCGGAGGAAAAAGGACGCACTCCAGGGAAAAAGATTAGGACAAAAACATATTTTAGCAGTACCGACAGTGGGAGCGACAGTAGTGATGACGAGTGGGGCGGCAAGGTCCCAACGCCCACCTCATGCTCCACCCCCATGGCTATAGAGGATTGGAGACGAACGGCTTTAATAAGCATTAAGACCAAGAAAAAGCAATGCCTGGAGGAATTGGACTGGTGTGGGGAGCCCAGGGAGCAAGAGGAGCTGGAAGAAGAATTGCAAAGATTAGAAGTTGCTGAACGCGAGCTGAAGAAAGAAGCATCCAAGCTGCCGGCGAATCCTTTAAGGCATGGGCGAAAATTAAGGGGAGCACATACAATTCTGCCAGTGTTGGTAAGAGGACAACAGCTGGAATACAAGCCATGGCAGAATTCCGACATGTCAGCCATCCTTGAGAAGCTGCCCACCATTCAGGATGGAGCACACCCTTGGATATCCAAGTTGGAGGAGTGCATGGTGGGGACGCAGTTTGCGGTAGGCGACATCAAGAGGCTCCTGGCTAATGTGGTAGGTCCATACCATGAAAGACCTTTTGGGAGAAGCAGGGCTACATCAATTTACCACAACATCAGCGAATGACTCCGACCTGTTTGCAGCAGTCCGAGGCCAGATGTGGGGAGCACTGAAGGCAGCTTATCCGACCAATGCAAACCCCGATAACATTGTGATCGAACCCCTGGGACCGATGGAGAATGCACGCTCATACGTGGCAAGAGCGCATCAAACTTGGAGACACATTACTGGAAACGACCCGGACACAACCCAAATGGAAAAATCTATCTTGCGGGATAAGATCCAGAAGGGCCTGCCCCTGCAAGTGAGGAGTAAACTGGCTGAAGTAGTGGGACTGGGAAACATGACGACTAATGTCTACACCGATCACGTAGCTCATCAAGTTGATTGGTTCCGCAAGAAGGAGATGGCCCAAAAGGAACAAGACCAAGAAGTGGTGAGGAGGCTGAACCAGGTGCAACTCGCGGACAATAAGAAGGAGAAGAAGCAGACGGTCGTGGTGCAAGCTCCACCGCAACAAATCATATTACAGCCCACGCCCCCGCCTGGACAACCGCCGCAGTCAGCTATGGCAGTGCCCTTCAGTCCAGCCCCTCAATGGGGAAATAGACAGACCCATCTCTGGGGAGCCAAAGCCCGTGGAGACAAAGGATGGGCAGGAAGGCCGAATCTCCCGGGGGGCCTACAACAAAGACCTACTGTGTGTTACAATTGCGGGAAACCAGGCCACATGGCTCGCCACTGCGACAGACCCAACAACAGCTCCCCTGGAGGTGGCTTCAGAGGGGGCGTCAAACAACGAGTCCAAATGCCCCAAGGCCCGGCACACCCCTTTGGGGGCCCGGAGCCCGGATTTTAGGGGTGCCCAGAGTGCCCTAAGGGGGGATGTCAGCTGGTAGTGTCAGGTCCGGAACAGGAGCCAATAATAACAGTGAAAGTAAATGATCAACCATTAACAGCTATGGTTGACAGCGGAGCTGCTTTCACTTGTATCCGGCCCGAAGACGCTACACATCTCCCCATGTCCGGTCATTTCGTGCGGACAATAGGGTTCGAGGGTATTAAACAGCTGATCCCTTCCACAAGACCAGTAAAGCTCTGCTGGCAAGACCACACGATAAGAATACCAGTCCTGGTGTCAGACCGTACACCTATTGCCCTCCTTGGCAGAGATGCTTTGTGTGGATTAAACTGCACCATAAAGTGTTCCCCCGATGGATGTGAGATTGAAATCCCATACCAAGCGTGCCATCAGGTGATGATGCTGTCAGAGTCCAGGAAGTCAACACCCACTGTATTTTGGGTGGGTAAGATCAGCGACGACCTGTTGAAACCATACAAGAAATGGGAAAAGTTTATCCACTCCAATAAACCAGGAGCAAGGACCCCCGAGTACCCGTTTCACTGTACATTACAATACCACAAAGACCTAACGCAGGCCCAGGCAGAAGAGTGGTTACGTCGGCAACCCCATGGAGTGCAATTGAATGGGACTTGTATCGTCCTGGGACCACAGGGAGTGGCCATGAAAATACAGAGAGACATATACATCAACAAGGAATTCAAGGTCAAAAATAGCATCCCACATGTGACCTTGTTGGTGGCAGAGGACTGTGAGCAGCAACATGTGGGGGAGATGATGGTGGAGGCGGAGAGGCGCAAGTTTTCCCCGCTGGAAGGAAACGTTGCGCTGTGGGTGAGCGCTGATAAGCAGTATATGAAGATCATGATCTCAGCGCACGGACACGGACAACCACAAACGGTGCAGCTGTCGCACGACTCCATCCTCAGTATGGCGACTGATCAACTCAAAGAGGACATGTTGCGGCAGGTCCCTGACTACCTGTGGTCGCGCCATAGTACAGATATTGGACTTGTAAAATCAGCGCAACCGGTAAAAGTGGATCTTCGGCCAGGCTGTAGGCCGCCGTGGAAAACACAGTATCCACTGAAAGAGGAAGCAGTTCAAGGGATCGAGACACAGATTGAAGGGCTGCTCGTGGCAAATGTGTTAAGAATAACGCAGACCCCTCTTAGTAATACGCCAATATTGCCCTTGAAAAAACCTGACAACACCCATCGGCTGGTACATGATCTTCGAGCAGTGAACGAGGTGGTAATTGACAATGTAGCCGATGTGCCGGATCCGCACACCCTGCTGGCACAGATACCGCCGGATGCTGAGTGCTTCTCAGTGGTGGACCTTTGTGGCGCCTTTTTCAGTGTCCCACTCAGCTGTGAATCACAAGGACTGTTCGGGTTTACATTCAAGGGGCAGTTTTATCAATATCAGAGACTTCCTATGGGCTATAAACATAGCCCTCATGTGTTTAACAAAGTGTTAAAAGATGACCTCGAAGGGCTGGAACGACAGGTGCAGAGCACTGTTATTCAATATGTGGACGATATTATTGTCTGTGCCGTAGATGTTGAAACGTGTCACAAAGACTCAATCAGACTGTTGCAAATTTTGGAAGAAAATGGTCATAAAGTGTCCCAAAAGAAATTGCAATACTGTAAAAAACAAGTTGACTATTTGGGTCAGAAAATATCATATGGACAGAGACGTATCTCAGATGGCCATTTGGAGGCCATACGGACGGCTCCGAAACCCAGAACCGTCAGGCAAATGTTAACATTTCTGGGAATAGCGGGCTATTCGGCCTCCTGGGTCGAAGAATACGCCAAATTGGTAGGGCCGCTAAGGGCTATGATCAAAGACACAGGCAATAATGACCTCCACGCAACACTGGATTGGACACAGGATGGCCTTGTGGCGTTTGAAACAACCAAGGCAAGGTTGCAAGAGGCCCCGGCATTGGCTTTACCAGACTATTCCAAAAATTTCGTGTTATTCACGTCAATCTCAGCAGGGGGAAAGTTTGCGTGTGCGATTCTTTGTCAGCCTACAGGCACCGGGTCTGGACCCCAACCTGTGGCCTATTATTCAACATCCTATTCCGAGGTGGAGATGGGACTGCCGCCTTGCTATAGAGCTATGGTGGGAGTCTATTTGATGTACGACAAAGCCTCTGCCATAACCATGGGCTATCCTGTGACCATTCTGACTCACCATAGTCTTCGGACTCTGTTAAACCATGGCAAGTACACCTTGACAGAGCCCCGGCTCCGGGACTATTACAGACTTTTGGAGCAAGAGGATGTCACTCTAGCAAGGTGTACTACTGTAAACCCAGCTGAATTTTTGCCAACTTCAGAGGACGGAGACCCTCACGATTGCTTACATGAGTCAGAAAAATACTCGAGATTACGGTCTGGTTTGCAAGCCATCCCCTTGGGCGAGGCGGATCTCGAACTCTGGACGGACGGTTCTTGTTATCGAGTCGGGGAAAATTTGTGCGCTGGCTATGCAGTGGTACAAGCGCAAGGTCCTGAGTTTGCGACAATCAAAGCCGAAGTGGTGCCACAACCAGCCTCGGCCCAGCTTGCTGAACTAGTGGGGTTAACGGAAGCGTGCTTGCTCGCGGAAGGGAAAAGAGTGACGATCTATACAGATTCCGCATACGCGCATAGTGTGTGCCACCTGTTTGGTGCTGTGTGGAGGAATCGGGGCTTCAAGAAAACTGACGGTTCCCCCATCCAGCATCATGCGCAGATAATGAGACTGCTGATGGCTATGATGAAGCCCAGTGAAATAGCCATCGCGAAGTGTGCGGCCCACAAGTCCGATGCGTCCAGGGTTACGCAGGGAAACAAGATGGCAGACGAGGCAGCCAGGGCTGTCACGAAGGGAAGCCAGAAGGGAAGAGTTTTGTTAGTAACGCATGAGGTTGACCTCGAGGACAGGGTCACGCTCAGAGATGTACTGTTGATGCAAACGGCCGTTAATCCGATGGACAAACATCTTTGGGCACAGAGGGGGGCGAGTCAGGACTCTACCGGCGTTTGGAGAAATCACGAGGGTCTGATAGTGGCGCCGCCAGATTTGTTGGGACTGTTAATCCAGGAGGCACATGGGTTAGCCCATGTGTCAAGGGGGGAGGTTAAGCGAAAAATAACCGCAGAATATGGGTTTTGGGCGCCCTATCTACTCGAACAAATCGACCAGGTTATTGGAAGATGTGTAATTTGTTTGAAAAACAATGTGAGGAGAGGGGTAGCCACCCCCACGGGTTACATCCCGACTCCTAATGGCCCCATGAGAGAACTAGTGATAGATTTCGTCGACATGATACAACCTGTTGAAGGGAAAAGATACATGTTGGTGGTCGTAGACCGATTCTCAAGATGGCCGGAGGCCTGTCCAACTAAACGAAAAGATGCTCAGTCTGTGGCCAAGTTCCTGTGCCGTGAAGTCATCAGCAGATGGGGTCTGCCGGATAGGATTTCTTCAGATAACGGGAGAGAGTTTGTGGATAAAACGGTCAAAATCATATTTCAAAAATTGGGAATTAAACAGCGGCTTGGCGCAGTATATCATCCACAAAGCCAAGGCATTTGTGAAAAAATGAACGGCGTTTTAAAAAATAGAATTTCCAAAATTTGTCAACATACAGGCTTGAATTGGATAGCTGCCTTACCACTGGCACTGATGGTCTGCAGGTCGAGTCAAATACGCGATTTGCATTTGACCCCACACGAATTGGCAACCGGTAGACGCATGCCTTCACCATGTTTGCGAACCAGTGGGAAAGGCCCAAGCCTGTCAATTTTGGAGGACGAAATGAAAGCCTATGTCAAACACTTAACCACGATACATAGGGATATTTCCACCTATGTTGTTGACAGGCAGAAACAAGAAGAGGCACAAGAGAGACTCGAGGCAAATACTAAAGACACTGTTCAGCCAGGAGACAAGGTGTATGTGAAAGTGTTCCGGCGCAAGTGGTTCAACGAAAGGCGGCAGGGGCCATTCGAAGTTGTCCGCTGTACCGGAACTGCGGTGCAAATACAAGGGTCGCCAACTTGGTACCATTTGACACACTGCGTCAAGGTGCCCAAAGATGAAGATCCCCAAAGAGGGAGGCGCGACTGCGAAACTGCAGAACCACTGCCAGAACAAGAATCGCCAGAGGGCCCGGATCGGGACAAAGATGGGCATGATCAAGCTGTGGTGGATAATGTGTCTGCTGAACCTGTCCCTGAGGACATCACGGGCAGCACAGCCGACGACAGAGGAGACCAACAATTCAACGATATCGATCTTGACGACGCACCCGCCCCAGGCGCAGATGACGACCCTCAGCACAACAACACTGAGCCAACTACCGCCGGAGGTAGTGCCCCCAGAGAACAACGCCACCCAGCAGGACCCAGCGGCGGACGCCCAGTCCGCCACAGAGTCCGGCCGGAGCGGTACATTGAGCAATGTTGAGGGAGTGTTGGTGGGGGCTGCAATACTGCCATGCAATTGCAGAAAGGAAGAAGGGTCCCTGTGCAGACGCACCGCCGAATGGGAAGACAACACCGGTAACATACTTGCCCTGGCCGGGCGAACACATGCGGACAATGTGCTGTTATTAAATACATATAGACGGTTTGAGGTGCTAGGAGATTGTGCTCTACTTCTGACAAAAATTGGCATAGATGATTTCGGGTACTATACGTGTACTTGTCTCAAACGGGGGGCGAGAAAGGCAGACCGCACGGGCGGCCATAAGACGGTGGACAGCGTTAATTTCGTGACGTTGGTGGAGAGAAAAGAAATTGCGAAACAGCATCCATACAGCCCCGTCGCGGAAGGGGTCAAAAAGGAAGAAGCAGTCACCATAAAAAATGTCGCCTTACCCTTGACAACAATTGGTGACAGCTTTGAAACACAGTCTGCCGCTTCAGGGACGCTCATGTCGGAGGTAGAGGCTGTAGAGCCGACGCCTGACGTTCCAGAAAATGTTAACGAAGCGCTTGCGGAATCGAACTGGTCCCCGGCAGAGGTGCAAGCCAATTTGCATGCCATGGCGAGACGGGAGATTGCATGGAAGGCTTATGGGTTCGACGCCTTGGCATTACCTGGGGTCGATGAATGGGCAGGAAGGAACATGTGGTATCAACTGATGGTGCATTCGATTAAATCGTCTAAGGCGGTGAGTGGGCCGTGTTTAGTAAGAGTGAAATCACCAAGTACGCTTAAGGCCGTGTTCCAGACCATACCGGTGCCGGTATCCGACAATTGCCAGCTCAGATTATTGCTTTGGTTGGTATACGAACAGTCGTGGAAGGCACCTGAAACCGACGCGCAGGTCAGGAAGATTTTCAAGCCCACAGGGGAGTGCGCCTGGATAAGCGAACTTCCCTACTTGGATTTGCTCGCCGTGCATGAGGACATCCAAGTCGCGGTGCCAGAATCCATAGATGTGCCATCTGTAAAGGTGCCCACCTGTTTTTGCTCTAATGTGACACATGGAGGGCCGGGGGTGCCTATGGGGGTGGCAGACTGCGACTATTACTCCATGCAATTCCCAGGAGAAGCATGGGGGCAGAGGGGAGCCGTCCATCCGGTGACCTTTGCTCTACCAGACTCCTATCAGGCGATTACTGTGATGGTGGCGAATCGCACGGTGCCTGGGAACACGACTGTAGGGAATCTTAGAGACATCTGGTGGGTTTGTGGAACTAGAGCTTATTTGTTTTTGCCGTATGGATGGATGGGTTGCTGCTATTCTGCCACCCTGAAGCTTCCGTTCGAGGTGTTGGCGATTAGGAAGGGCCACAAGCCTGAGGAGAAGGCTTTTAGGGAGGTCCCTAGTAGGGCTAAGAGGGAGATGGCAGCGTTTCATACTACGGACGCGTATCATTGGAGAATTAGCTTGGGAGAAAAATGGGGCCTTGGGATTTTTCCCTGGTATGGGGTCACATTTTTGGCAGATCACATTGATAACATCACGTATACCCTTCAGGGGTTCGCGAATGAGACGATCAAGGGTTTCAGACAGTTGTCGCTTACCCAAAGGAGCCATCGGCTGACTCTGCTTAAACACGACATGGCTTTGGATTATATCTTGGCAAGGCAAGGGGGGTTGTGCGTAGCCCTAAATTTGACGGACGACGCTTGCTACACTTTGATCCCAGATAACACTGACAACATCACCAGTATCATCGACGCGCTTAGAGTCATTCGGGATTCTTTTGGGCCGTCTGAGGGCGCTGGTTGGTCAGCGACGGGGTGGATACAGGATAGACTGGGACCTGTGGGAACGATAGTGGCGCAGGTGCTGGGGGCACTCGGGATATCGCTGTGTGTAATGTTTTGTTTTTGCACTGTGATATTGACTTGTGCAAAGGCCATGATATTACGGTGGATAGGTGTGGTAATGCCGAGGGACCAGACCCAGATGCCGTTACTCCCGTTCGACCGCGATGCAGATCTGAAATGCGCGGATGGGATGCTAATAAATGATAGGTACTCGGATTAAATTTAACAGATTGGCGACGTGAGTACAAAGGTAGGGAGGACTGAGAGTAGCGATAGAAAACACTAAAAATAAATAAAGGACCGGGGATAGGACAGTGATGTGAGCGGAAAACCAGGTGTAGGGAACAAGAACACAGCACCAATGTCTTGGTATTCCGATTTTCAATTTTCTTTTGCTGTGTTGCATGATTCCAGTGTGATGTGGTCCACCGTACAGTGTTGCCCGGCCCTTGACAGACTTTACCACCTTCGTTATGTCAAAGTTGCATGTGTGCTTTGTGTTTCGTGCCATTGCCATCACTGGATACTGGCAGAAGTTCTCATTCGTTGCAGAACCCCTGGATGTGGACCGGGGCCGTGCAAGGGACTCTATGGACAGTGAACTGGACATAAGGACTTTGTATGGACAGCAGGCCCTGGGCAGGGGTACCTGGCACGACCCACCATGGGAAGATTCGGTGGACTGGACTCTGCCTCAGCACGCACTCACACATGAGAAGGGGGGCTACATTTCGGGGTTTTGAGTCGATAAGCATGTTTTGATACCTCTTTGTTGTATACCTCGTTGTTTTGTTCCGTTTTTATACCTCCTTTTGTTAAATCATGGCATGTTGATTAGGTGGCGATGCGACTTGACCGTTTGGCAGTCGTTGAACGTGTCATTTCTTTTTCTTACTGTTCTGTGAGCTCATACTGTTTTGTGATGTGTGCCAGGACTCCTTGTTACCTGGCTGACGCCAGGTGGAGGGAATCACTGGGGTTGTTAGGAAGGGCCTCCCTCTTTTTCCTTGTCATTAGACTGGCAGTTTTTTTCTCGAGGGAGGGCCGACAGCTTTTTGGGGTTTCTAACGGACCACGCCAAATTCATTACTTCCCAAATTATCGATGGTGTTACGGTATTACCTAAGGGGGGTGGTTATCGTCATTTGGAGGAGGTGGACTTCAATTATCTTTATTTGTGGTTCCTGTGAGGCCTCAGGTTGCTGTCGAGGAGCAGTTGGATACCTAAAGAGTTTGAGCTTTCCTAGACAATGTAACCTTGCGTAGCATGTCTTGAGCGTGATTTAGGCTGCGATTTTCTAGGCCGTATTGTAGACGTGACTGTAAAATTTGGTTGGGTGAAGATTTTTGGATGTTTACCGATGTCATCTTTCTTTTTCGGACCGTTTTCGGGACATTTATAACGTCCCGGAGGGGGGAATGAGGTAAATTTTAGATTCTAGGCGTCGCCGTATGTCACCTTAAATGGTGACTTAGCTGCAGTGAGGAGACCATAAGCTATTTTGGCTGGCCAGAGATGCCTCAGTTTCTGCAAGGTATAGCAACTTAGAATATAGAAGGGAGCAGCTGTTGTTATGCAGGGGAAAGCGTCTTCTACATGTCCTTCTTAGGACATTTGGGAGCAACGAGTAGACTAAAATACGAACAGCAGCTGCACCCCAAGTCATGACATCAACGGTTCGGGCAGGTATAAGATAGGCTTGTCTGTCAGAGGGGGGAGCTTTTTTGGGGCGAACATCTGTGCCGTCGAGAGCTGAACCATCTTTGCTTTTGGGGCCACTCAAACTTTTGGAGAGACATCACTTTGACATCGGTTGAATAAAATCTTTTCCCAATCAGCCGTGTGTCACTGGAGTGCTTGGCCGGGACAGCCATTGTCCACCGAGTGTTTTTGGAGACCAGCGAAACAACAAAGACCATTCACCACACACCCCAGATTTTAGGACAATAAATTAGTTAAATTTTGCGCATTATACATGGAAAAAAACCGGTACTTGTATTTCTTCTGCAGACAAGAGGAAGCCCAGCGCATTGATGAGGAGCTCTTCAGTGAGTACGGCTTCAGTGTGGACCAGCTGATGGAGCTCGCAGGGCTCAGTTGTGGTACCACCATCACAAGAGTGAACCACACTGTCCTTCCAGAATGATCATAATGTGAATCTAAGCATCTTCTGCTATTCCTCCCCCGGTTGGGGAGCGTCGGAAGCGGTGTGCGAGGAGGCTGAAGCCAACTCGGCTCGCCCGGCCGTGCCTTCCATTCTTCTGGCGAATATTCGATCGCTGGACAACAACATGGTTGACATTCGCCTGCTGAGATCTACGAACCGGACAGTGCGTAACTGCTGTGTGCTCGTGTTCACTGGGACTTGGTTGACCGTCAACATTCCGGACTCTGCTGTACATCTGGAGCGGCTAGCGGGCGGACCGGGCCATTGTACGAGGGGGAACATCGCGAGAAGGTGGAATGCGCGTCTACATCCGTGACGAATGGTGCCGGGACTCTGTAGTGGGATGCAAGCACTGCTCGCCACTGGCGGAGTTTGTGATCTCCAGGCTGTTGGGGTCCTGAACTCCTTCCCCTTCTGAGTGGCGTCCTGTTAGAGTTAGGGTTAGGGTGCGAAAGGGACTCCAGTCGGATCCGGGTCTGCTGGAGCTCCTCGTGTGCCGTGCAGCTGAAATTGATCTCAACAGGTTAGTCGTTACTGGAAAATGTGTAAATTTTGTAAGATGTGCGATGTTCCACTGTGACACATCCACTGACCTCATCTCCTTTATTGCTGAGTCGGACATATTTGCCGTCCTGCTCCACCTCATCCACGGTGACCTGCCCGCTAGCAGAGGCCTGCTGGGTGATGGGAGTACGAGTCACAGCGCTTCCGGCGAAGCTCGAAGCCTCGCTGTCCGTGTCGTTGGGACGCTTCCTCTTCCCGCTGGCCGACGTGGTCGAGCGTACCGTGCGGACAAACGTGGAGACATTAATTGCTATGAGAGGAAAAGTTGTGGTATGTTTGTAAGCCACACACACCTCTCCTCCTCGCTGTCAAGCACCTACCTGTAGGCAATTATCTCCATATCCAGCACTAGCTTGACATCCATTAGCTCCTGATACTCATCCAGCTCCTGTAGGCACTTATCTCCAGATCCAACGCTAGCTTGAAATCCATTAGCTCCTGATACTTATCCAGCTTCTGCTCCAACCGCTCCCTCATGTCGACCATTTCTCGGTCTTTCTCCCCGAGGAGGTCTCTCTTTGGAGACAGAGCCTCCTCCAGATCTTTCACTTTTGCATCACGGGCTGCAAGCTAGTGTCAACACAGACTTTTTAAACTTTTGCAGCTGAGACAGATTCTAAGGTCCAAATGATAAATGGTTATCTCTTTTTGAAGGTAGAGTTTAATTTGAAGTTCATGCTGGCTTCGCATCTTCATCAAGGCGTCGGGCAGTTTGCTTTCATAATCTTCCTGGGGGGCGTTTTCCAACTCCATTAGGTCCTGATACTCATCCAGCTGCTGGTTCATCCGCTCCCGCATGTCGGCCATTTCTCGGTCTTTCTCCCCGAGGAGGCTACGCATGGTGTACCCTCTTTGGAGACAGAGCCTCCTCCGGATCTTTCACTTTTGCATCACGGGCTGCAAGCTAGTGTCAACACAGATTTTTAGACTTTTGCAGCTGAGACAGATTCTAAGGTCCAAATGATAAATGGTTACCTCTTTTTGAATGTAGAGTTTAATTTGAAGTTCATGCTGGCTTCGCATCTTCGTCAAGGCGTCGGGCAGTTTGCTTTCATAATTGTACTAGAGGGCGTTTTCCAACTCCATTAGCTCCTGATACTCATCCAGCTGCTGGTGCATCCGCTCCCGCATGTCGGCCATTTCTCGGTCTTTCTCCCCGAGGAGGCTACACATGGTGTCCCCTCTTTGAAAACAGAGCCTCCTCCAGATCTTTCACTTTTGCATCACGGGCTGCAAGCTAGTGTCAACACAGACTTTTTAGACTTTTGCAGATGAGACAGATTCTAAGGTCCAAATGATAAATGGTTACCTCTTTTTGAATGTAGAGTTTAATTTGAAGTTCATGCTGGCTTTGCATCTTCATCAAGGCGTCGGGCAGTTTGCTTTCATAATCGTCCTGGGGGGCGTTTTCTAACTCCATTAGCTCCTGATACTCATCCAGCTGCTGGTGCATCCGCTCCCGCATTTAGGCCATTTCTCGGTCTTTCTCCCCGAGGAGGCTACGCATGGTGTCCCCTCTTTGGAGACAGAGCCTCCTCCAGATCTTTCACTTTTGCATCACGGGCTGCAAACTAGTGTCAACACAGACTTTTTAGACTTTTGCAGATGAGACAGATTCTAAGGTCCAAATGATAAATGGTTATCTCTTTTTAAAGGTAGAGTTTAATTTGAAGTTCATGCTGGCTTCGCATCTTCATCAAGGCGTCGGGCAGTTTGCTTTCATAATCGTCCTGGGGGGCGTTTTCTAACTCCATGAGCTCCTGATACTCATCCAGCTGCTGGTGCATCCGCTCCCGCATGTCGGCCATTTCTCGGTCTTTCTCCCCGAGGAGGCTACGCATGGTGTCCCCTCTTTGGAGACAGAGCCTCCTCCAGATCTTTCACTTTTGCATCACGGGCTGCAAGCTAGTGTCAACAGACTTTTTAAACTTTTGCAGCTGAGACAGATTCTAAGGTCCAAATGATAAATGGTTACCTCTTTTTGAAGGTAGAGTTTAATTTGAAGTTCATGCTGGCTTCGCATCTTCATCAAGGCGTCGGGCAGTTTGCTTTCATAATCTTCCTGGGGGGCGTTTTCCAACTCCATTAGGTCCTGATACTCATCCAGCTGCTGGTGCATCCGCTCCCGCATGTCGGCCATTTCTTGGTCTTTCTCCCCGAGGAGGCCACGCATGGTGTCCCCTCTTTGGAGACAGAGCCTCCTCCAGATCTTTCACTTTTGCATCACGGGCTGCAAGCTAGTGTCAACAGACTTTTTAAACTTTTGCAGCTGAGACAGATTCTAAGGTCCAAATGACAAATAGTTATCTCTTTTTGAAGGTAGAGTTTAATTTGAAGTTCATGCTGGCTTCGCATCGTCATCAAGGCGTCGGGCAGTTTGCTTTCATAATCTTCCTGGAGGGCGTTTTCCAACTCCATTAGCTCCTGATACTCATCCAGCTGCTGGTTCATCCGCTCCCGCATGTAGGCCATTTCTCGGTCTTTCTCCCCGAGGAGGCTACGCATGGTGTCCCCTCTTTGGAGACAGAGCCTCCTCCAGATCTTTCACTTTTGCATCACGGGCTGCAAGCTAGTGTCAACACAGACTTTTTAGACTTTTGCAGATGAGACAGATTCTAAGGTCCAAATGATAAATGGTTACCTCTTTTTGAATGTAGAGTTTAATTTGAAGTTCATGCCGGCTTCCCATCTTCATCAAGGCGTCGGGCAGTTTGCTTTCATAATCTTCCTGGCGGGCGTTTTCCAACTCCATTAGCTCCTGATACTCATCCAGCTGCTGGTGCATCCGCTCCCGCATGTCGGCCATTTCTCGGTCTTTCTCCCCGAGGAGGCTACGCATGGTGTCCCCTCTTTGGAGACAGAGCCTCCTCCAGATCTTTCACTTTTGCATCACGGGCTGCAAGCTAGTGTCAACAGACTTTTTAAACTTTTGCAGCTGAGACAGATTCTAAGGTCCAAATGATAAATGGTTACCTCTTTTTGAAGGTAGAGTTTAATTTGAAGTTCATGCTGGCTTCTCATCTTCATCAAGGCGTCGGGCAGTTTGCTTACATAATCTTCCTGGGGGGCGTTTTCCAACTCCATTAGCTCCTGATACTCATCCAGCTGCTGGTGCATCCGCTCCCACATGTCGGCCATTTCTCGGTCTTTCTCCCTGAGGAGGCTACGCATGGTGTCCCCTCTTTGGAGACAGAGCCTCGTCCAGATCTTTCACTTTTGCATCACGGGCTGCAAGCTAGTGTCAACACAGACTTTTTAAACTTTTGCAGCTGAGACAGATTCTAAGGTCCAAATGATAAATGGTTACCTCTTTTTGAAGGTAGAGTTTAATTTGAAGTTCATGCTGGCTTTGCATCTTCATCAAGGCTTCGGGCAGTTTACTTTCATAATCTTCCTGGGGGGCGTTTTCAAACTCCACCATGCGAGACTCGTGCCGGCGTTTGACCTTGCGCAACTCCTACGTGAGACGTGAGAATGACTCAGCTTTATTCTCATGAATTAAAAATAAGCGATAGTGATGATAATCGTGTAATAAACTGGGAATATGGAAAATGGATGGACGCAGTCAAATGTGCTATTTATGTTGATATGCGACTATGGCAGACATGGGCAAACTACGGCCCGCGGGCCACATCCGGCCCACGGGGCCGTTTAATCCGGCCCGCCAAACCTGAATAAAGTGTATTATAAATGTTTGGGGGGGTCATTTTCCCTACAATTACTATGTTTCCCCAGTAGATGGGAAAGCGCCCGCCCGCCCGCGCATTTACTCCCGGGAGCCGTCAGAAAGCTCGGTGCACACTCACAACTACATGTGCGTACTCAGTAGTACGTAGTCATTTCATCTATCAGTGCCGAATTTTGAGTGTAGGCTGTGACGTCAATATTCTCGTAATTCGCGTGCTGAGTTTTCAGATACAGTTTTACGCTAAAGCCACCCACAAACCTTCCCCTGGAATCCTTCTATTAAAATGAGTCGCCCAAGAAAAAGCAAGGTGGACACAGTGCCGAGTGTTTAAAAGAGAGTGGCCAATTTGGCTCGACGTACGCGACGTGACGTTCAGCCACATGAACGTCAACAAAGCCAGTCACAGATCTAGGTTAACGGACCGACACCTCGGCTCTATCCTAAGAATTACCACAACAAATTTTACTCCAGACTATGATGCACTGGCAAAAAAGGGAAACCAACAATACTATTGATTTCTTTATTTAGATGTATTCTTTCACTGATTCTTCAAGATGATGTATTTGGTCAGAATGTTTGCCGTTGGATGTGATGTTGCCTCATTAGATAAACATATTTCATAAATCTGACCTGCAGGCGCTGAAGTGATGGAAAATGTTATACATCATAACAATGTCGTATTTAATAAAAATCACTGATAGTAGTTTTTTGGTGAAATATTTTTTTAATGCTGTTAATAAATGCATTTGTTTTCAAAAAATCCATGCTAAAAGTAAAAAGCTTTTATGCAATGACCTTTACATGTCATTTATATGACCTTTACACACAAACACTACATCCATCTGCTCCTGGTTCGGCCCCCCGGTCAAAATTTAGAACCCAATTCGGCCCGCAAGTCAAAAAGTTTGCCCGCCCCTGGACTATGGGATGGTTACCTGGAAGTCCAATGTTGAGCTGCAATTAGTCACGAGGAGGATTTTCCTTGGGGTGTGGCCCCAGCAGCAAAGCAATTATGTCAGCACTAATATCCAGCATCCATTTTGTTGTTGGCATATTTTTGATAAAATGGCCGGGCCTCACCTTGCTTTCAGCTCCTTGATTTCCTCCCTCAGCTTGCTCACCTCCAGCTCCAGACGTGCACGCTCTTTGGCCTCAGAGTCCAGAGTCGCACGGGCATCCGCCAGCTCCGTCTCGAAAACGGCCTTCAGGCCCGTCATCTGCCGGGACACCTCTGTTTCGGATTCAGTGATGCGCAAAAGCAAGCCGGCGTTCCCCACTTCCCGGGAACGGGCGTTGTCGACGTAAATGCCCAGAAGGTCGTTGAGCTTGCGGAGATCTTCCACCTCCTGGGAGAGGGCGTTGTTTGCACCTTGAGGAATGTTTTCTGGGGTCGCCATCTCGAGCTTGCGTCTGCTGATCCAGGAAAGACTCAGTGTCATGCATTACATCAATGCCTGATTGCACTTATCAAAGAAACTGCATAGAGGTTTCTTCAAAGTCAAACAAAGGTTCCTTTGTAAATACACATAAAAAAAAAACTCACTCTTTGCAATGGTTCAAAGAAACTATGCAACGGATGGATCCTAAGGGCGGCTCGGTGGGGCACTGGGTAGCACGTCCGCCTCACAGTTAGGTGGGTGCTGGTTCGATTCCACCTCTGGCCCTACCTGTGTGGAGTTTCCTCCCTCAGCTTGCTCACCTCCAGCTGCAGACGGTCGTTGAGTAGGGGTGTAACGATACATCGATACACATCGATTAATCCATATAATGCTCTACGATTTATTGGCATCGATGCTAAAGGTAAACATCGATTTATATCGCCGTGTTTGACCTCGGACATTAGACGCGACTTTATTTTGAAATCCAGTTCATTGTTGCTTGCTTCCTCTTTCCGGGAGCAGGGAGCACAGGGCTCGAAGCTTATTTTTTGCCCAAGTTGCCCTCGGGCAAGTTGGAGAAAATTTTACTTGCCCGAAACAAAATTTTACTTGCCCGAATTTTTTTGGAGTGGATTTTTACTTGCCCGACACATTTTTGCAATAAAAAAGACAACACTATAAGTTTTGCCTTCATATGCCTTCGTATCCGCCAACCGGAAACAAGCTCTGCTGGTGCGCAGGCGCAGAAGAGCCAGGGACGGGTGAGAGAGCATGCATTTAATTACGAAGCGCTTTGCCGTTATCAATGTATTGCAGACTTACACGAGAAACTAACCGCTCCCTAGAAAACAAAATGTCGGACCAGAAGCGGCAGAAGTTGCGAGAAATTATGCACAAAATCGTCTTTTTACAGCTTGAAAACATGGTATTATGGCAGGGCAAGTTCGGGCAAGTGAGGAAAAAATTCTACTTGCCCGTCTGCCATCGCTACTTGCCCCGGGCAATCGGGCAATCGTTAGTTTCGAGCCCTGCACGAAGAAAGAATCCGATCTGGCGAAAGCCCGTGCGGCTCTGGACTCAGAGGCCACAGAGCGTGAACGTCTGCAGGTGAAGTTGTCCAAGCTGAAGATTGATTTTGACGAGCTGGAAGCAAGGTGAGGCCCGCCCGGCCATTTTATCAAAAATATGCCAACAACAAAATGGATAGTGGATATTAGTGCTGACACAATTGCTTTGCTGCTGGGGCCACACCCCAAGGAAAATCCTCCTCGTGACTAATTGCAGCTCAATTGGACTTTCAGTTAACCATCCCATATGTGGGACTCACGATGGGATCACCGGTGTTTGAGTGATGTTCCAGTTATTTATTTTCTTTCTGTGTGTTCGCAATTGTCATGGTGATAATACTAGCCAACTTACATTGGCTCCCGGTCCATTTAAGATGTGACTTCAAGGTTCTTCTACTAACCTATAAATCGCTGCATGGCTTAGCGCCTTCATATCTCGTCGACCTAGTTGTTCCTTATGTTCCGTCTCGTAACCTTCGTTCGCAAAACGCTACCCTTTTAGCGACACCGAGGGCCAAGAAAATGTCTGCAGGCTCTAGAGCATTTTCTATTCGGGCTCCAGAGCTTTGGAATGCCCTACCAATGGATATTAGGACTGCTACCTCAGTAGAAACATTTAAGACACGTTTAAAGACACATTTCTATGACATGGCCTTTAACTAACCTGTAGTGGCCGATTCGGCTGGAGTTTGTTTTCTCTCCCTCTCCACCCCCTCCCTCCCCCCTCCCCGGCCGGGGAGGTGGTTAGGTGGCACCCATGCTGACAGCGGCTATCTGGATTCTCGTGGGCCAATTCAGGATGGGGGAACTGCAGCTCAACCTCCTCGAAGACACTGCCAGGACAATTGAGGGCTCCTTCGGCAGCCCTCTGCTATGACATGGACATCCACTTTTTATTTAATTGATTTTCATGTTGTATCATTTGTGCCCTCTCTGCATCCATTTCAACCTGGTGATCCTGAAAGGGGGATCCTTCCATCTGTGGTCCCTTCTCAAGGTTTCTCATTTTCCCCTGGTAGGGGTTTTTAAGTTTTTCCTTGCCCTTTTGGGAGCTTAAGATCAGGGGATGCTTTGAGAATAATTGTCAATTTCTGTCTATGTGAAGCCCTTTGAGACTGCTTGTGATTTAGGGCTATACAAATAAACTTGACTTGATTGTTCTGGTGTTTTTTTAACTCGGCTGTATGTATTTGTTTGTTCACGCTGATTTCTCCGACTGCCCGAAATTTTCCATATTCTCAGTTTATGTGTATATCTGTCATCACAGGGACACGAAGAAAGAATCCAATCTGGCGAAAGCCCGTGCGGCTCTGGACTCAGAGGCCACAGAGCGTGAACGTCTGCAGGTGAAGTTGTCCAAGCTGAAGATTGATTTTGACGAGCTGGAAGCAAGGTGAGGCCCGCCCGGCCATTTTATCAAAAATATGCCAACAACAAAATGGATAGTGGATATTAGTGCTGACATAATTGCTTTGCTGCTGGGGCCACACCCCAAGGAAAATCCTCCTCGTGACTAATTGCAGCTCAATTGGACTTTCAGTTAACCATCCCATAGTCGCACATCAATATAAATAGCGCATTTGACTGCGTCGAGGGTTTAATACTGTTTTTGCTCAGGAAGTCGCATCACATTCAAATCCTTAAAGATGAGCTGGAGTTTGAAAAGAAGCTGCATTCCGCGGTCGGTAATTACCATCACTATCGCTTATTTAATTAATGAAAATAAAGCTGAGTCATTCTCACGTCTCACGTAGGACTTGCGCATGGTCCAAAGCCAGCACGAGTCTCGCATGGTGGAGTTGGAAGCCGGCCAAAAAGTGAAAGATCTGGAGGAGGCTCTGTCTACAGAGAGGGAGCGGACCCAGAACAAGGAGGAGAGGTCTTTTTACAGCTTTAGAACATACCACAATGTTTGCTCTCATAGCAATAAATGTCTCCACGTTTGTCCCCAGGGTACGCCAAACCATGTCGGCCAGCAAAAAGAGGAAACGTCCGAAGGACAGCGAGGGTTTGAGCTCGGGCGGATGCAATGTGCCTCGTCCTAAAATCGCCCAGCAGGTCACTGTGGATGAGCAGCAGGTCACTGTGGATGAGCAGCAGGTCACTCTGGATGAGGTGGACTGTGCAACGGGATGTTTGCAAAAGTTGTCAAATTGGTGAACTATCCAAATGAAGCCCGTGTCCAGACACTTGGGTTGGAACTCGATCATGTGAGTAACACAGCGCGTGCTGCTATCCCCGTGTACATTGACAGACTGGAGGAGAAGCTGAACAAGGCTGGAGTGACGCGCCGACAGTTTCCCATCAAGCTTGCTTTTGCCTGCACGATCCACAAGGTACAAGGCATGACAACGTCACAGGCTGCAGTTTTGCTGAAAGGTGTTTTCGAACACGGCATGGGGTACGTAGCTCTGAGTAGAGTGACTTCGCTCAGTGGTCTGCATATTCTGCATATGGATGAGAGAAGGCTTCATGCAAATCCACAAATCACTGCTGCTCTTGCTGAGATGGCAGAGGATTCTTTGACGAGCGTCATGCCCCTCCTTCACGTGATGCCGTCGGTAGATCGGGCAAATCACCTGGTTGTCGTCCATCATAACACCGAAGGGCTGTCTTGTCACGTGCAAGATATCGTGTCTCATCACGAACTGCTTTTCGCTGATGTTTTGTGCTTCACAGAGACACACCTCCAAGGATCAGTGGCCGATGGACGTGCTTGCTTGGAAGGCTACACGATGTTTTGCAGGAACCGAAGTGATTCTTACACAAACTGTCCTGACTTGGCTACAAAACGTGGTGGCGGCGTAGGTATTTGTGTCAAAAGTCACATCGCGGCCCAGGAAAAGAAATACGTTCAGGGTGTGACCGACATTGAATTTGTTGTGGTGATGTTGGGATCACCGGTGTTTGAGTGATGTTCCAGTTATTTATTTTCTTTCTGTGTGTTCGCAATTGTCATGGTGATTGTTCTGGTGTTTTTTTAACTCGGCTGTATGTATTTGTTTGTTCACGCTGATTTCTCCGACTGCCCGAAATTTTCCATATTCTCAGTTTATGTGTATATCTGTCATCTCAGGGACACGAAGAAAGAATCCGATCTGGCGAAAGCCCGTGCGGCTCTGGACTCAGAGGCCACAGAGCGTGAACGTCTGCAGGTGAAGTTGTCCAAGCTGAAGATTGATTTTGACGAGCTGGAAGCAAGGTGAGGCCCGCCCGGCCATTTTATCAAAAATATGCCAACAACAAAATGGATAGTGGATATTAGTGCTGACACAATTGCTTTGCTGCTGGGGCCACACCCCAAGGAAAATCCTCCTCGTGACTAATTGCAGCTCAATTGGACTTTCAGTTAACCATCCCATATGTGGGACTCACGATGGGATCACCGGTGTTTGAGTGATGTTCCAGTTATTTATTTTCTTTCTGTGTGTTCGCAATTGCCATGGTGATAATACTAGCCAACTTACATTGGCTCCCGGTCCATTTAAGATGTGACTTCAAGGTTCTTCTACTAATCTATAAATCGCTGCATGGCTTAGCGCCTTCATATCTCGTCGACCTAGTTGTTCCTTATGTTCCGTCTCGTAACCTTCGTTCGCAAAACGCTACCCTTTTAGCGACACCGAGGGCCAAGAAAATGTCTGCAGGCTCTAGAGCATTTTCTATTCGGGCTCCAGAGCTTTGGAATGCCCTACCAATGGATATTAGGACTGCTACCTCAGTAGAAACATTTAAGACACGTTTAAAGACACATTTCTATGACATGGCCTTTGACTAACCTGTAGTGGCCGATTCGGCTGGAGTTTGTTTTCTCTCCCTCTCCACCCCCTCCCTCCCCCCTCCCCGGCCGGGGAGGTGGTTAGGTGGCACCCATGCTGACAGCGGCTATCTGGATTCTCGTGGGCCAATTCAAGTTTGCCGCAGAATTCATCCTGAAGGCCCACGAGAGTGTCACGGTAATCAATCTTATCTGGAAGATCTCAGATACATGGTGCTCAATATTTCAATGACCTTTACATGCATCAGATCTGGGCGGCTGACGCTGGCCGAAACCACAATCCTCCCTCTGATCTAGTCTGGGAGACACAGTCCAACTGGGGACCCGTAGGCCAGGTCCACTTTACCTTGATCAACGCCAACGGAGAGGTGACACATCTTTCAAGCGACAAGAAGCAATATTTCTCTTTTGACGTCCGTTTTTCTTCCAGGAAATAAGGATGAGCAAAGCCACTGGCGCACGTTTGGAAGATGATGATGGAAATTCCACTTCCACCGTGGGATAGAGGAAATGGAATTTCGGTTTCTTGTGTGTCTTGACATATGAAGGGATTGACAATAAAGCAGACTTTGACTTTTGACATGGTCACATTATAAAAATATTGTATAACAATACAATTAAATGGGCTTTTTTTAAATAAAATCTGCTCCGACCTGTTGTGAAATTTAATTGAAATAATTGAAATAAAATTGTTGTTCTTTAAAAATGATTGAATTCGTCTTTTTTCATTCTGTGTAATTACATTCTGCTGTATGCACCAAAAAAGAAAAGAGTGTAATATCGGTTTCATCAGTATATAATTGAAACCGGAAGGTATTCGGAAATCCCTGCGGTCAGTAGAATATATATCGGCTGTGCAATGAGAAGTCAAGACATGTTCCACGAGAGCAGGCGGTCAAGGCAAGAGTAATCTCGACGCAACATGCCCAACATGTGTAAGTCAGTGATGAATGTTTCCTGAATTTTCTTCCTCTTTTGCCATTCATTCATGATTTTCTTCTGCTTCCGCATTAGACACGCAAATTCTCGCGGTGGGCTTGGTGGCTTTTCTAGTACTGCGAGCCAATGGCGCTCCGTTGACAGAAGCGACCACCGTCTTGCCATCAAGCGACACCTCAAGTGAGGAGGAAACGGCGCCCTCTGACCTGCTGACCTCTGCTCATGTTTGGGACTCGGTTCTGGGTACCGCTAAAGAACACCAGAAAGCTGTAAGTGGAAATTCAGAAAGCACCTTCATTGTCTTCTCCTGGCTGTAAAACATATCTGACTTGTGACTAATTTCAATATCAGTTTGATGATGAATTCCAAAACAATGTCAACTTTCATTTACTGGAGCACTACAAAGCACCTCAGTTTCCAGCAAACTGCCCCAGCTCCAACTTTAGCAAGGTAAGAACCAGAAATGGAAAACCACCAGAGGTGGGAGAAAATACAGACACTGACACTTTCCATAATTGTTTGCTAGCATCGGCTTGACTTTTATGCGTAGGTTGAATAGATATTTGTTTTTTAACTGACCTAAATATTCTTTTTTCCAGGAGGCTTGCCTGCACAGGCTGGCCCAAGGTCTGTCAACTTACATAATTCTTCTCAAGCACGTGGAGAAGGAATATCCCGGCAGTAAAATTCTGTCTGAGGCCAAACACTACTCTGAACTCCTGCTCTACAATATCAAACAAAAGGTTGGCCAGTGTGACAATTTAGGGATAGGAAATGAATTTTGCTGTTACTATAATACCTATTTTGACATTGTGTTGCTTACTCTTGTCCGGCAGATGAAAAAACCAGAAGAGGTCACAGGCCTGAGTAGCAATGAGGAAGAGAGCCTATTGAGGTCACTGTACCACCCCGATGCTTTCCACAGAAAGATGACGGCGCACAACATCCTGCGGAAGCTCTACATCTTCATTGTTGACGGCGAGAGGGCGCTGAGGCGCAAAGAACGGCGAAGGGGAAAACATGCCAAGGTCTTCGCCATGTTTAGTTTATTGCGGTAGTCACGTCCGCCACTGAAGCCCGTCGGAAATGTTGGGCAAAACATGAAGTGAATTAAGTTGTTGGATCTGCACTGACGTGTCGTAACCCACTGACGGATTGATGATGTATTTGTTTTTGCATGACGCACTGAGTTTTTTAATTTTTTTATTCTGTAGATAACCTATTTATTGCTCATTCAAAAAAGCCATTGTGAATCTAAGACCTTATTTATTGCAAACAGTCGTATGAATTATTTAAAGAAGATATTTATTACATATTGTTTTTATACTTGAAGGCATGATAATTATATTTATTTTTTAAACGGAATGTATTTTTAAAACATGAATAAAACTATTTGCTTACTTGTGAATTGAACTACTTGATTTATAACACTTTGGCAGGTGTCTTTTGAGAATTTCACTTATTAGATTGAACTACAGAAATCTCTTTTTCTGAGATTCAAAGACATCGTATATATATATATATATATATATATATTTGCAAAACTGAAATATCGTAAGGCCACTTATGGGCTTTACTGTCAGACATTTATTGACAAAAACATGGAACAGACTTCAAGACAATGTAGTAACAATAACAAATAAATATCTCAGACCAAATTGACTTTCGGGTGGCCAACTCGTCGTGGTCTTCGGGTGGAGGTTGTTGATGCAGGTGCACGTCATCCTTCTTCAACCCCAAAGTAAACTGAAACGAAGCAAAAACAGCCAACGATACATATGTCATTGTTGTTTTTGACTTAATCTGCCATTTTTTTTAAGGTTCTCTTTCTACATATTTACCAAACACAAGCGATACATTAACTTCAATACAAAAAAAGGGCACTACCTCAAATACAACTTAGAAAACAGTTTGACTGAAATGGTAGTCATTCAATAAATAAATATACGCACATTTTCTTTTTCAAATTGCAGCCTTTGCGGTTTTGAAAATTGCAGTTGATCACATTGCAACGTCGACTTGAATTCTATTCATCTCTCAGTTTTAATGCACAGACAGACACACGAGAGAAAACGCTGACACAGAAGCAGTGGATGACGCAAATCAGTGTTGCCGCAAGCAGACCTGTTGCTGAGATTGTCTCATGTGTTGAGACGAGCGACACTAGACGGTGTTCAGGTGAACGTCACCACCAAGAATTTACCGATAACGACAGTGGAGTGGTTTTCACTACAGGTAAACAGCTGGCAAATGTGACAAAAATTCCAAAATCTCGTAGAGAAAAGTTCCTACGACAAATAAAAGCACAAGAAAAGTTAAAAGAAAAATTGGAAGTGAGACGTAAAAAACAGGAACTAAAGAGAATGATGAAAAACTCTAAAGAGAGGGAACAGTACAGTCAAATTGCAGAGGTAAGACAAAGGAAATTGGGTTATATTAGAACCCGTTATCAACAGGACAAGCGTTTTTGTGCCAAACAAAAGTCCTATTTTACACAACGTTGTCAGACGGATCATGAGTTTAAGAAGAAAAACCTTTCCCGTTTCTCACGTCGTTATAGGACAGATGAGTGTTTTACGATGAGACGACGCGCTTACATCACAGAACGTTACCGTGACGATGTTGGGTTTCGAAACAGGCAGCGCTCTTACATGACACGCCGTTATTTAAACAACCCTGAATTCCGATTAAAACATCAGGAAATCATGAGGCGCATAATGGCAAAAAAATGTGATTCACTGAAGACCAAAACAATGCGCAGAGTAAGTACGCTTTTGAAAAAATACTAAGTCATAAACCGACTATGTAGGGAGCGAAATGACTGTGTGCTCATGAAAGCTGTTGAGGTATTCAAAGCCCAAATTAAGAATGGCCCCACATTTGTCTGCACTGTTTGCCACAGAGCATTGTTTCCGAACCAAGTACGCGCTTGTCAACGTAGATTTTATAAGAAAAACAGACATGTTGTTGCAAGTTGTCTCCCGGGACAATTTGTCCATATCTGTGATGATGAATGTCAGGCCTCGTGCAGCGTACCAGCTGAAAGAAAACTGGAGTGGATATGTCACACTTGCTATAGTCACCTCAAAGATGGTAAAATGCCTGCACTTGCTGTTGCGAACAATCTCACACTCTCTGATATTCCAAAGGAACTGTGTGGATTGAACATACTGGAGAGACACCTCATTTCCAAATGCATATCATTTGCCAAAATTGTACCTCTTCCCAAAGGTCAACAACGAGCCATTCGTGGAAATGTGGTGTGCGTGCCATCGGAAGTACAAGAGACGGTCAATGTCTTGCCCAGACTAAGAAGTAAGTCACAGATGTTGAGAGTGAAACTGAAGAGACGGCTTTGCTACAAAGGCCATCAGTTTTTTCAAACTGTCACTTGGTCTAAGCTAATGAGCGCTCTGATGAAACTGAAACAAGTCCATCCACAGTACAGAGACATAACCATTCGCGACGATGCGGACCTTTGCGACCCAACCCTCACTGACGATGAGAGCAGCTCCGATGAAGCGCAAATGAGCGACAGTGAGTACAATGAGGAAGCTCTGGAGGAGATGTACAAATTTGAAAGTGATGCTCTGTGTGGGATGAACAGTGACTCTCAACATGACAACAGTGGTAACAAACAGCAACAAGGAAATTCGGAAGACGGTGATCAACCAAATGGTGGAGTGATACTTGAATCATGTCTCCAACCCAATGATGTGGCAGAGGAAATTATGAGTTTTACAGAGGGCATTTATTGTGTTGCTCCTGCAGAAAGAAACAACCCAGTAAGTTTTTTCAAGACTCCCAAGCTTGAGGCCATGGCTTTTCCGGTGCAGTTTCCCACTGGTCAGAACACCCTCGATGAAGAGAGAGCAACAAAACTCACACCAAGCAAATATTTCAAAACCCGTCTGTGTTGCGTGGATGAACGCTTTGCTCGAGATACCAACTACTTGTTCTTTGCCCAGTTTGTGACTGAAATTTACCAGGCAACGTCGAGCATGACAATACAGCTGCGCAAAGGTAAGCCTTTTACCAGGGATGGTCGAAGGATAAACAATGCCATGCTTCAGGACAAACGTGAAGTTGAGAAACTGGTGCGCAGCAAAGATGCTGTCCGATTCATGACACCGCTGAGAGGTACGCCGGCCTATTGGGAGAAAACCACCAAAGATCTTTTTGCTATGATCCGGCAGCTGGGCACACCCACGTTCTTTTGCACATTTTCTGCTGCCGAAATGCGTTGGGAAGAGGTCATCACCGCCATCAAAGCGCAACAAGGTGAAGTGGTGAATTTCGCCCAACTTGACTGGGCTACCAACAAGTGTGACATCCTACGCAGCAATCCTGTGACGACGATGCGCATGTTTGACAAGCGTGTGGAAGCTCTGTTCAGAGATTTGATCCTCTCTCCGGCGCAACCGATTGGTGAGGTCGTCGACTACTTTTACCGACTGGAGTTTCAACACAGAGGAAGTCCTCACATTCATTGCCTCATATGGGTTCAAGGTGCCCCTGTATTTGAGGAAGCCACGGATGGAGCCATCTGTCATTTTGTGACTCGCTACATCTCGGCCGAGCTGCCGGACCCGCAGAAGGAACCGGAATTGTACAAAAAGGTCACAGAGGTTCAGATGCACAGCAAAAGTCACTCCAAATCGTGCGTCAAACACCAAGGTGCAAATTGCCGCTTTGGATTCCCCAAACAACCGTGCGATGAAACAATGATCGTCAGACCTGCGCCCGTCGACGACGACAATCGAGATCAACGCAATGACGATCGGTTGGCGTCGAATGCCAAGCTTGTTCCCGTGCTAAATCTGCTGAATGAGCCTGAAACGGCATCCCTGACTTTGCCTCAGCTACTGGCTAAATGTAAGCTCACGGGTGACGAGTACATGAACTGTTTGCGCATGACGGCCTCGTCGAGTTCTGTCGTGCTTAAGCGAGAACCGAAAGACTGCTGGGTCAACAACTACAACCGCCATTTGCTTCTTGCCTGGGATGGAAACCTGGACATCCAATACATCCTGAATGCCTACTCTTGCATCGCATACATCTGCAGCTACATCAGCAAGGCTGAACACGGTCTGAGCCAATACCTGAAATCGGTCATTGAAAACTCCCGCTGCGCAAATGTCAACGAGAGCGATGAAATGAAGCAAATTATGCAAGCGTACTCCAAGAAAAGAGAAGTGAGTGCTCAGGAATGCGTCGCACGTGCGTGCGGCTTGCATATGAAACAGTCCTCCCGCATGGTGGTGGTATTTGTACAAACGAGTGACAATGCGCTGAAAATGAGTTATCCTCTCTCGCTCCTTGAGGGCAAAACGCAGGAATCTCATGAAGTGTGGATGACTGGCCTGCCGGAAAAATACAAATCCAGACCTCAAACAGAGGAATTTGAAGTCATGTGCTTGGCTGATTTTGCATCAATGTGCAGAATTGTTTATGGCAAACAAGCCAAAGGTAAGAATGTTTTGCCTCTGCTGAACGACATGGGCTTTGTCCAGAAAAGAACAGAAAAACATGCGGTCATCAAATACTGCAAATACTCTGAACAAAAGAATCCGGAGGAATATTACTGCTCCTTGCTCAAGCTGTACCTGCCTCATCGTGCTGATTGCCAATTAAAATCTGAACGCTGTCCTTCCTATCAGTTGTTTCATGATAACGCCTGTGTACAGTTACCGTATAACGACTCTGTGGAGCGCGTGTGCCAAATTGTCAGAAGGAACAGAGAAAGGTATGAGAAATACAGTCGAGACATTGACAACGCCATCCAAGAGGTGGAGGAGAGTGGGCTCATCATAAACGAATGGTGCCACCTGGCTCCCGAGAGTGAGTTGCAAAGACTCGAATGCGTTGAGGAAATGAACGCGAGAGATGAACCGAACGACAACGTGGAGGAAAATGTCCCGGACTATAACGTCAGGTCCAAAACAACGCAAATGTCCATCGTGACAGAGGCTGCAGCCATCGATCCCGCAGTGTTACGCGACATGTATCGTAACCTGAACCAAAAGCAAGCGTCCGTCTTCTACAAGGTCAGAGATTGGTGCATAAAACGTGCGTGTAGCTCAAAGCCCATTGAGCAGTTCTTCTACCACATCAACGGTGGCGCCGGGACCGGCAAATCGCATCTAATCAAGTGTATCCACGCAGAGGCTACCAAAATACTGCAGAGACTACCACGACTGGCTGAGGAGGCCGACATTTCCAAGCAAACGGTTGTTCTCGCAGCTTTCACTGGCACGGCGGCGTTCAACATTTCCGGGGCAACGTTGCATTGTCTACTCAAACTGCCGAGAAGTCTCAAACCCCCGTACCACGGGCTGGGCAATAAACTGGACGAAGTCAGAGCCGAGCTGTCCATCGCCGAAATACTCATCATCGATGAGATTTCCATGGTGTCGAAAGACCTCTTTGCCTACGTGAATGCCAGGTTGAAACAAATCAAAGGAATTAATTTACCTTTCGGTGGCATGTCTGTTCTTGCTGTTGGAGATTTCTTTCAGCTCCCTCCCGTGAGACAGTCCAAACCTCTGTGCGTGTACGATCCTACGCGGCTGGACCACTGGCGTGACGACTTCAAAAAGATCACGCTCACCGCCATCATGAGGCAGAAAGACGATGTCGCCTTTGCCGAACTGCTGAACCGACTCCGCGTCAAAGAAAAGTCAGATGAACTGTCGGAAATGGACAGAGCTCTCCTTGCCACGAGGTACACTTCCCCAGAAATGTGTCCAAAGCATATTCTGCATGTTTTTGCCACCAATAAACAGGTGGATGGCCATAACTCTGCGATGCTGGAACTGTTTCATAAGGACATTGTGCAGATTGACGCGGATGACTACAAGAAAGACAAAGGAACTGGCAGAATGGCAAGGCAAGCTTCCCCTGTGCAAGGCGCTAAGAATGAGCTCCCGGACTCAATCAAAGTTGCCTTGGGTGCTCGTGTTATGATCACACGGAACGTTGATGTTCAATCAGGTCTGTGCAACGGGATGTTTGCAAAAGTTGTCAAATTGGTGAACTATCCAAATGAAGCCCGTGTCCAGAAACTTGGGTTGGAACTCGATCATGTGAGTAACACAGCGCGTGCTGCTAACCCCGTGTACATTGACAGACTGGAGGAGAAGCTGAACAAGGCTGGAGTGACGCGCCGACAGTTTCCCATCAAGCTTGCTTTTGCCTGCACGATCCACAAGGTACAAGGCATGACAACGTCACAGGCTGCAGTTTCGCTGAAAGGTGTTTTCGAACACGGCATGGGGTACGTAGCTCTGAGTAGAGTGACTTCGCTCAGTGGTCTGCATATTCTGCATATGGATGAGAGAAGGCTTCATGCAAATCCACAAATCACTGCTGCTCTTGCTGAGATGGCAGAGGATTCTTTGACGAGCGTCATGCCCCTCCTTCACGTAATGCCGTCGGTAGATCGGGCAAATCACCTGGTTGTCGTCCATCATAACACCGAAGGGCTGTCTTGTCACGTGCAAGATATTGTGTCTCATCACGAACTGCTTTTCGCTGATGTTTTGTGCTTCACAGAGACACACCTCCAAGGATCAGTGGCCGATGGACGTGCTTGCTTGGAAGGCTACACGATGTTTTGCAGGAACCGAAGTGATTCTTACACAAACTGTCCTGACTTGGCTACAAAACGTGGTGGCGGTGTAGGTATTTGTGTCAAAAGTCACATCGCGGCCCAGAAAAAGAAATACGTTCAGGGTGTGACCGACATTGAATTTGTTGTGGTGATGTTGGGATCACCGGTGTTTGAGTGATGTTCCAGTTATTTATTTTCTTTCTGTGTGTTCGCAATTGTCATGGTGATTGTTCTGGTGTTTTTTTAACTCGGCTGTATGTATTTGTTTGTTCACGCTGATTTCTCCGACTGCCCGAAATTTTCCATATTCTCAGTTTATGTGTATATCTGTCATCTCAGGGACACGAAGAAAGAATCCGATCTGGCGAAAGCCCGTGCGGCTCTGGACTCAGAGGCCACAGAGCGTGAACGTCTGCAGGTGAAGTTGTCCAAGCTGAAGATTGATTTTGACGAGCTGGAAGCAAGGTGAGGCCCGCCCGGCCATTTTATCAAAAATATGCCAACAAGAAAATGGATAGTGGATATTAGTGCTGACACAATTGCTTTGCTGCTGGGGCCACACCCCAAGGAAAATCCTCCTCGTGACTAATTGCAGCTCAATTGGACTTTCAGTTAACCATCCCATATGTGGGACTCACGATGGGATCACCGGTGTTTGAGTGATGTTCCAGTTATTTATTTTCTTTCTGTGTGTTCGCAATTGTCATGGTGATAATACTAGCCAACTTACATTGGCTCCCGGTCCATTTAAGATGTGACTTCAAGGTTCTTCTACTAACCTATAAATCGCTGCATGGCTTAGCGCCTTCATATCTCGTCGACCTAGTTGTTCCTTATGTTCCGTCTCGTAACCTTCGTTCGCAAAACGCTACCCTTTTAGCGACACCGAGGGCCAAGAAAATGTCTGCAGGCTCTAGAGCATTTTCTATTCGGGCTCCAGAGCTTTGGAATGCCCTACCAATGGATATTAGGACTGCTACCTCAGTAGAAACATTTAAGACACGTTTAAAGACACATTTCTATGACATGGCCTTTAACTAACCTGTAGTGGCCGATTCGGCTGGAGTTTGTTTTCTCTCCCTCTCCAGCCCCTCCCTCCCCCCTCCCCGGCCGGGGAGGTGGTTAGGTGGCACCCATGCTGACAGCGGCTTTCTGGATTCTCGTGGGCCAATTCAGGATGGGGGAACTGCAGCTCAACCTCCTCGAACACACTGCCAGGACAATTGAGGGCTCCTTCGGCAGCCCTCTGCTATGACATGGACATCCACTTTTTATTTAATTGATTTTCATGTTGTATCATTTGTGCCCTCTCTGCATCCATTTCAACCTGGTGATCCTGAAAGGGGGATCCTTCCATCTGTGGTCCCTTCTCAAGGTTTCTCATTTTCCCCTGGTAGGGGTTTTTAAGTTTTTCCTTGCCCTTTTGGGAGCTTAAGATCAGGGGATGCTTTGAGAATAATTGTCAATTTCTGTCTATGTGAAGCCCTTTGAGACTGCTTGTGATTTAGGGCTATACAAATAAACTTGACTTGATTGTTCTGGTGTTTTTTTAACTCGGCTGTATGTATTTGTTTGTTCACGCTGATTTCTCCGACTGCCCGAAATTTTCCATATTCTCAGTTTATGTGTATATCTGTCATCACAGGGACACGAAGAAAGAATCCAATCTGGCGAAAGCCCGTGCGGCTCTGGACTCAGAGGCCACAGAGCGTGAACGTCTGCAGGTGAAGTTGTCCAAGCTGAAGATTGATTTTGACGAGCTGGAAGCAAGGTGAGGCCCGCCCGGCCATTTTATCAAAAATATGCCAACAACAAAATGGATAGTGGATATTAGTGCTGACATAATTGCTTTGCTGCTGGGGCCACACCCCAAGGAAAATCTTCCTCGTGACTAATTGCAGCTCAATTGGACTTTCAGTTAACCATCCCATAGTCGCACATCAATATAAATAGCGCATTTGACTGCGTCGAGGGTTTAATACTGTTTTTGCTCAGGAAGTCGCATCACATTCAAATCCTTAAAGATGAGCTGGAGTTTGAAAAGAAGCTGCATTCCGCGGTCGGTAATTACCATCACTATCGCTTATTTAATTAATGAAAATAAAGCTGAGTCATTCTCACGTCTCACGTAGGACTTGCGCATGGTCCAAAGCCAGCACGAGTCTCGCATGGTGGAGTTGGAAGCCGGCCAAAAAGTGAAAGATCTGGAGGAGGCTCTGTCTACAGAGAGGGAGCGGACCCAGAACAAGGAGGAGAGGTCTTTTTACAGCTTTAGAACATACCACAACGTTTGCTCTCATAGCAATTAATGTCTCCACGTTTGTCCCCAGGGTACGCCAAACCATGACGGCCAGCAAAAAGAGGAAACGTCCGAAGGACAGCGAGGGTTTGAGCTCGGGCGGATGCAATGTGCCTCGTCCTAAAATCGCCCAGCAGGTCTGTTAGAAAAATGTATATATATGTTATCATGCGTTTTCTAATCAATGCTTTACCCCAATAGTCCTGCAAGAGATGCTCGCTGTTTGGCCTTGCTGTTTTTATGATGTACCATAGAAGAGAGATTACAGCTGGGTCAGACAGGACGTAGCTGGCAACTCAGTGACAACTCAACAAAAAGGAAGACATCTACCGTTCCTTTCTGACAATGACCACTTTGTTAGACAACATGCCTCATTGCTGTCTTGCACCCCAGATGAACCTCCAAGTGACCATTAAAGTCACGGTTTTTCCTAACTATCTTTATTGTAGGATTAGGTTGGAATGTATATAACCAGTAATAAATAACTTAGCTTGTTGCATCCTACACAATGTCGTAAAACTTCCCTTGCTATGTTTTTACTAGAGGTCAAAGGTTTTTTTCTTCTGTATCCAGTCCACTCAAACTCCTCTTCCCAGATGTTCTTATCAGTATGTAAACACCTAGTGATTTTTTTGCTTACGAGACAAGGCCCACATGCCTCCCCCCTCCCCTTAGTTGGCTCTTGTCTCACACTGTGGGTAGGGCAAATCCAAATAAAAAGAGCGGGAGTGCATACAGATATTTTAGTGTAGTGAGATTGTTGTGAAGGATCTGTACTGCACTCCTCGCGAGAAAAGACTTAATATTTCTGTCTCACTTGTGGTTTGTTTGCTGTTGCTCTTCTATTCACGTATTCAGTCAGCGAAATAAACCTGACAGAAATTGGGGGCTCGTCCGGGATCTCGACACACCTGGCGGGTCCAGCGGACTCTTCGACGCAGGCGAAAATCCTCGGCCGAGGTAAACAAAAACCCTTTGACGGGACTGTCTCGATCAGTCCGGCTGGATACCGGGAGGGTTGACGAGATCTTCCGAGGAAGAGAATCAGCAGACCGTGAGTAGGAATATTAATTCTACTAAATAGAAACAGTTAAATTCCGCAGGGGCGGATGTGGAGCCCCCTAGCTTTCAAGCTAGTTAAATTCTGCAGCAGGAGGGGCGGACTCCTCTGTTATTAAAAAAAACAAAACCAAAAAAAACCTTGAGAATTCTAGACCCTATCAAGTACAACTAAAAACAGTTAAATTCTGCAGGGGCGGATGTGGAGCCCCCTAACGTTTTATGTTAGTTAAATTCCGCAGCAGGAGGGGCAGACTCCTCTGTTATTAACAAAAATCGCGCGTGGTATGCTTGTGTACGGTTTGACTGAGAGTGATCTCATTTGAGCGCTCCTCTATATAAACACACAGGATTGTAAACGGTGGCTTTGTGTAGGTGCAGAGGCATCAACTCTTTCGGGGGAGGTGAAAGGAGACTTACCACACATTGAATTTTTTACCACTGTCCTGTGAATAAAGTTGGTTTTAGGACACTGTAGGTGCCATTTAAACTACCAACTCCAAAATTTAGAAAAATAAACTATGGGAAACTTAAATAGTAAGCGAAAGTCCCTACCCCGACATAAACTAAAATGCAAGGATTGGAAATTAATGGAATGGGTCGACCCAGAAAATGTAAAATATCTTGACAAATGGATAACCGATTACAACTTTGATGGCCAGCTGAGCTCAAAATCATTAAATGACCTAAAGCAATCAATTAAAGCCAAGTGTGGCGCGGATAAAAAGAATAAAGACGGGTATCATTTAATAGTACAATGGGAATTGGAAGCTGAGAAAAGAAAATGTGGACAATTGAAAGAAAAATTGAAGAATAAGGGGAGTGAAGAAAAATCCAAAGAGAGCTTGTTGTTGCATAGGCAGGAAGATGATGAAACAACATCAGCGCGGCCTCGCTTGAGGGCCGTAGCTGAGGGTGTGATAAATGAAGATGAAAAGGATGATCAAATTACAAAGAAAGGCGTTGTGGGACGCCAAAGCGAACCATCCTTTCCAACTTTGTACCCCAAATTGTCAAGCGCAGATGATCCTCCAAAATATAGTGATTCTGCTCATGCCATGGTGACGCGGAGCCGCGTGAAGTCAGAAGCTCCCTCTCCCTCAGCCCCCGCGGCAAGCTGCGGCCCAGGCTACATGGGAGCGGAAGTAGCTGACGCTTACCCAATGATTCAAGTAGCAAATCCTCATGATGACGGGGGCCCCACAATTTTAGTATACAGAACATGGACACAAGCCGATGTAAAATCAGCTACAGAAGGAATGGCATTGCCTTCTGAAGACGTTGAACAATACTGCACCGACATAATACAACTCATTGCTTCCTATAACTTGAGAGGTGATGAGGTGCAGCAGGTTTTTATGGCAACCTTGACCAAAGATTGGGCCAGTGTCAAGGGCGGGTGGAATCCTTTTGATGACCAAGGCCGTCCATTAGAATATAATGGGGTGGCATTGAAAACTCAAATTGACCAACTATTGGGTAGGATAAAAATAAAATTTCAACGTAGAGCAAATTATACAGATATTGGCCGAACCAAACAAAAAGAGGATGAGTTGTTTGAAGATTATAGACACAGATTGGAGAAGGTGTTCAAAGCCAATAGTGGTTTGGAGCCTGGTACTGATGTCTATAACCAACAACTCAAAAATGCTCTACATGCAAATTCACGACCGGCAATCCAAAGCTGGGTTGCTAAACACATGATCACTTTCCCGACCTCTACATTGCCACAATTTATTGATCATGCTATACACGCTGAAAAGGTTGTCAATTTAAAAAAGGGAAAAGAAAAAGGGAAAGTGGCCGCCATCTTTTTTGCAAATGATGATTCATCTGAGGTGTTTCATCAAAACAGAACCTTCGAACCACGCCGGAGAGGGCGCGGTCGTGAGAATTTCCGTGGCAGAGGCAGAGGAGGGTATAATCGTGGTGCGCTCGATTATGACCCAAACTGCCAGCCCGCCCAGGGTCAGTCAAAGCGATATGACTCCCGACCTCCTCTTTGTTGGTCATGTGGCAAAGAGGGCCATATAGCAAAATACTGTCCAAATCCCCATAAGGGTCAGGCTGATCCTCCCTTATGACTAACCGATGGTCAACAGAAAATTGAAAAGGCTGTCCTGGCGACAGCTCCCCCTGCTGATGTAGATTTGAACATTCAGGACTTGTTGATGAACAATGTAGAGAAACCTTTGATAACTTTGATGGTAAATGGGACTCCCATAACGTTTTTGTGTGACTCAGGCGCGTGTGTGACCACATGTCGCGACATACCTGCTGATGTGCGAGAAGGAGGAAAGACTTTCTGGGTGAGAGCGGCAAATGGTGTGACAACCCCAGTACCCCAGTCTCGTCCAGTCTGGATACGGGACCCAGAAGGGGAAAGTTGTTGCATTCCCATTTTGCTGATGCCCAATTGCCCTGTTAATTTGCTAGGAAGAGATGCTCTCACTGCACTTAGTCTTTCCCTTGTGCCCATTAATGACAAAATCGTTGTCAAAAGGCGACATCAATTACAGATTTTTGGTCAGTTTCATTGCTATTATTTCTATTCATTGGATTTGACTGATGCAGAAGTTGTGCAGTTTGGAACCCCTCTTTTAGCCCAGGCAGGCACCCTGTTGCGCTGCCCTGAACAGGCGATGGACCCAACCAACCTGCACGTAACCATGTGGCATAAAGACACGCCTGGTCCTGATCACAACTACGAGAACATGCTTGAGGCTGTTACGCCTGCCTCCTTGAAGACATCTTTCCTCCTGCATGATGGTGAAAGCCGTGCCTGTGTTGTCATAGGGCCGGCTCCCTCTGAAGTGCAGAAATTACACATGTCTCCCACTCCGCTCCACATCTCATTGTTTCGGCCTTTTACGGCCACATGGCAGAGTTTGGGATTTATGGCCAGAGATGCACTGGTGGCTTCTGATTGGACTCAAGTTGGGCCTGACTCCTTTTATAGTCCTTCTACTAAGTTTTTTAAACAAAACATGAACCAGGTCCTGTCATTTGTTAGTGGAGTTCACGTTGACTCCTGTTCTGAGAAAGCATCCTCATTTTGACATTTTGTGCTGTCGTCCGATGACGAGCAGATCCTCGCTGGGATTCCAAGTGAACTTTGGTCGACAGGTCCCTCTGATGTAGGTTTAGTGAAAGGAGCACTTCCTGTTGTTATTAGACCTAAAAATGAATACCGCCCTTGTGTGAGACAGTACCCATTGAAACCCGATGCCTTGCAGGGTATTGCACCTGTTATTTCTGATTTATTAAGGGCAGGTGTCATCATTCCTTGCCCTGATTCTCCTTGCAATACTCCAATTTTCCCTGTGAAAAAGGCACTACCTTCTGTCGGGTGGAGATTGGTGCAAGATTTGCAAGCTGTGAACAATGCTGTCATTCAAAGAGCACCTTGTGTCCCTGACCCGCATACCCTGTTGAATTCGTTAACACCTGATGCGAAGATATTTTCAGTAATTGACATTAGCAATGCCTTTTTCTCTGTCCCTATTGCTGAAGAAAGTCAGTTTTGGTTTGCTTTCACATATGCTGGTTTGAGGTACACCTTTACCCGATTGCCTCAGGGGTACTGTGAAAGCCCTACAATTTACTCGCAGGTGATGGCAGCCAGCATGGCGAAATTTGTCCCACCAATGGGGAGTCAGATTTTGCTCTATGTTGATGACATTTTGGTGGCGTCCCCTGATTATGCCTCTTGTCAGACAGACACGCTTGCAGTGCTGCCTCACTTGGCAAAAGAAGGCCACAAAGTCAGCAAAAATAAACTCCAGTTGTGGTCAACTGAAATAAAATATTTAGGCCACAATCTGAGTTCCCAAGGTCGGACTATAGTTGAAAGTAGGAAGACCTCTATTTTGCTAGCTCCTAAACCACTCACAAAGAAACAAATGATGTCTTTTTTGGGGCTCACGGGTTATTGTAGAAGCTGGATACCTGACTATGCACAAATTGTTGCTCCTCTGTCCAAATTGATGTATGAAGAGAACATCTCAATGTCCACTCAATTAAAATGGACTCCCGAAGCTGAGGATGCTTTTGTGCTAATCAAGCAGGCTCTGGTCTCCAGCTCCACTCTGGCCCTACCTAACTATGATAAAGCGTTTGTTCAAACTGTTGATTGCAAAGGTCATTATATGACCTCTGTTTTGCTTCAATCGCATGGCTCAAAGTTTCGACCTATTGCCTTTTATTCTTCGAAATTGGATAGTGTTGCTTGTGCTCTCCCGCCATGTGTGAGGGCCGTGGTGGCGGCCTCCATGGCTGTGGAAAGCAGTGCTAGTGTTGTGTTATTTCATCCTTTGACTCTGAAGGTTCCCCATGCGGTCTCGGCTCTTTTGCTGCAAACAAATATGACCTTCTTGTCGCCTGCACGTCATCTGTCGTGCATGGCTACGTTGCTTTCTCAGCCGCATTTGACTATTGAAAGGTGCACGACACTCAATCCTGCTACTCTTATTCCCCTTCCTGACGATGGCGAATTCCATGATTGTGTTGATGCTGCTCAGCAAGTTGCGAAGGCTCGACCCGATCTGGAAGACACACCTTTACCTGACAGTCATGTGGTTTTCGTTGATGGGTCGTCAAAGAAAAGTGAACTTGGCGTGACCCTCTCTGGGTATGCCGTTGTCTCTGCTACTGAGGTTTTAAGAGCTGTCAAACTGCCATCCCATATGTCAGCACAGGCCGCTGAACTCATTGCTCTCACTGAGGCTTGCAAAATGTTTGCCAACAAGTCTGTCACTATTTGGACTGATAGCCAGTATGCCTTTGCTACGGTGCACGTTTTTGCTCAACAATGGAGCAACCGTGGCATGATAACTTCTACGGGCAAGCCCGTTACCCATTCTACATTGCTGCCTCAACTTTTGGTCGCTGTGCAGTTGCCCGCTAGGGTGGCAGTCTGCAAATGTGCTGCTCACACTACCAGGACTGATCCTGTTTCACTTGGTAATGCTTTTGCTGATAAATCTGCCAAGGCTGCCGCAGAGGGCCTGCTCCATGTCCTCTCGTCTTCCACTGATTGTGGTTCGATGTCACACGTCTCCTCTGACGTGCTGCTTGACATGCAGTCTCAGAGCCCCTCTCAGGAGCGGCTCTCTTGGGAGAGGCGAGGGGCAATAAAAAACAACGATGGCCTTTTTGTGTGACCTCTGGGCAAGCCGGTTTTGCCTCGGAACTTGTTTAAGTGGGCTGCTATTTCGAGTCATGGAGTCACCCATGTCTCGACGGGGGGTATGGTCAAACAAGTTGAAGCTATTTACACAGCATACGGATTTGCGGGTTTTTCACAGCAATTTTGTAGAGCATGTTTGATCTGTGCTAAACATAATCCACAAGGTAATTTAAGACCTCGGAGAGGGAAGTTCCCGACTCCATTATATCCGTTTCAGACAATACATATGGATTATATCCAATTAAATAAAAGCGAAGGAAAAGAATATTGTCTGGTCATAATAGATGCGTTTTCTAAATGGGTAGAAATTTTTCCTACCAAACATGCTGATGCACTCACAGTGGCAAAAGCCTTATGCAAAGATATCATTCCAAGATATGGTATTCCAGAAACAATTTATAGTGACAATGGTCAACATTTTGTTAATCAGGTAGTACAAAATATTGGGAGAATGTTCCACATAAATATAAAAAATCATTGCTCATACCGACCACAATCTGCAGGCCTGGTTGAGAGATTTAATGGAACTATAAAAAACAGGCTAAAGAAATGTATGGAAGAAACCAAACGGCCATGGACTCAGTGTTTAGACTTGGTCAAAATGTACATTAATATAACAAGTACAACGGGGCTAACTCCCTACGAAATCGTTTTTGGAAAACCTTATAGGCTTCCTCAGTTTAAAAACACATGGGACATCCCTGAAGAAGCCACATTAGCCGATTACATGAGGAAAATGCTAGAACGTCACAAGAACCAGACCATTAACACTGATAATGACCCCATTTCTCCGCAGGAAGACCCCAAAGTGGTACCGGGAGACTGGGTCTTGATCAAGAGTATCAAGAAGAAGAATTGGCATTCACCCAAGTGGGAAGGTCCCTTTTTGGTATTGCTCACAACGCCTCATGCCTTGAAAATAGCTGAACGCAACACGTGGATTCATTTATCTCATTGTAAAAAGGTGATCTCCACAGATCCAACCTAAGTACGGAAGGTGAGCAAAGTCTGGTAATAGTGCCTGATCCTGGTGTCAAGATCCAGGGTTGACACGAAAGCTAGCAGAAGAATTCCAAGACACCAACCTGAAGCTCAGGGCGTTGACTCTGGGGAGATCTAAAAATAAAGGTTAGGATTACAAAATTAGAATTAGGATGTTACTGTATAAATCCTTTGAGAGAGTGCGGGCCTGCGCCTTCTGGATGACTGTTCTCACGTGTGTTGCTGTAGTAGCATGGGTTGTGTGCTATCGGCCTCTAACCTCTTTTCATCAGAAAAACACTAACCTGGCTAGCGCTCATACTAACCAATATAGTTCATGGGATGAGACTGCTAGACGTAAGTGTGACGCCCAACCCCCTTTTGATCATGTTGTCTGCACGCCTCACATTATCCACACTCCGACTTGCGTACCGTGGCTTTTGTCTTGGACTTACAATAACTCATTAATGTTCACTGTGGCTCCTAACACATCTTCCACTATTACCTTACCTATGAAGAGTTTAAAGGGTTTTCAAAATGGCCACCCCACTACTGGGGACAAATGGCTCGGATATTGGTGGTATTTAACTGGTCATCCAGTTAGCACTGACTGGAGCACCCTTGTCACCACACAAGCGTTAGAATATTGGCCCTCTGGATCCAGTGAAGAGGCTGTGTTTTTTGCTAGGCGAGTAACTTTAAAAAACCAAGGCACAAGCCTCCTTTTGACCTTTGCACTCCCTGATGGCCAAATTCGGCCTCCAAATGCCACTTTGTTTAACACTTCCTGTTGGGGGTTTCAGTTGTGGGCTTGGTCCTCCGGTGTTGATCCTCATTTCCCTGTCGTAATCTGCATTAACAAAACTATGTCGGTGGCCGACCGTCCCGGTATGAATAATTATACTGAAACAGTTGGGGTGAAGATCACGAGTGTGCGCCTCACTGATATAGACAGCTATTTCATGGCCTCCACAGGTATAAGTGGTCAGACTAACAACTGGCTCCTTATGACTGAACAAGCCGCTAAGATGGCTAACACCAGTTGCGTTGTGTGTATGGGACCAAGACCCCTTTTAAGAATTATACCTGCAAACGTTGTTCCAAAGTGTGCTGTTGTTTTAATGTTGAACTCATCCATACCACCTGCTCATGATTGTTTTATATGGGATAGGATTTATCCCGTTTACCCCATAACAAAAAATAAACCCCTTTTTTCTTCCACTGTAGCTAAGGGTAATTTCACGTGCTTCAAGCTGCCTGGTACCGGTGTGAAGCTGGGTGCTCTAGCCGCACCAATGTGTGCTTCCCTGATTAATGTTACTGCCCCTTTTTTACCCATTGCTCGTAGTGATATTTGGTTTTGGTGTAATAGTAACGAACTTTATGATAGGTTGCCTTTCAATAGCTCTGGAATTTGCGCTTTGGTGACCCTTTTGCTTCCTGTTCAATTGATTCCCATGACTCCTTATGATCTGGGATCTTTTGTTAAATCCATGGTACCCGAATTCTGGTTAAGGACGAAGCGAAGCGCTGAATGGCTGGGCGCAACAGATCCAACGTACATAGATGCCATTGGTGTTCCCAGGGGAGTACCGGATGAGTATAAGCTGGTGAATCAGATAGCAGCTGGTTTTGAATCCGCCCTGTGTTGGTGGTGTACTCTTAACAAAAATGTCGACAGGATCAACTACATCCATTACAACGTGCAGAGGCTTGGAAATTGGACCGAGGCGGGTTTCAGGGCGGTCCACTCCCAACTGGCTGCAACTTCCCTCATGGCTTTCCAGAACCGAATGGCCCTTGACATGCTGCTCTCAAAGGAGGGTGGTGTCTGCGCCATGCTTGGTGAGCAGTGCTGCACGTTTATTCCAAATAATACTGCCGCTGATGGAAGCCTGTCCCAGGCCCTTGAGGGCCTGAGGACCTTGAATGGGAAAATGAAGGAACACAGTGGAGTGAACACGGAGGTTTGGAACGACTGGCTAAACGTGTTCGGAAAGTACCGTACCCTGGTGTCCTCGGTCCTAGTCTCCCTTGCCGTTTTTTCTGCTGTTTTGACCTTGTGTGGATGTTGTTGTATTCCGTGTCTCCGGTCTCTAATTAACAGGTTAATTACAACTGCTATCTCTCCAGCGGCTGAGACTTTTCCGTTGCTCCAAGGGGAAGACTTTGCGTCTGACGAGGGTTGTCGCTCTGGCGATGGCTCCATCTTTGAAGCTCCTGTGGTAAACCTGTCCGATTTGTTTCCCGACTCTGACGTTGATTATTAAGGCTCAATCTCCTCCCGGGTGTAAATTTGTTCTTATGAATTATGATCCTACGGCTGAAAATCTTTTTGAAGTGGCCGATTTTAGGTGATGAGATGGTCTCTGAGAACTTATGATAAACAGGGGGGAATTGTTAGAAAAATGTATATATATGTTATCATGCGTTCTCTAATCAATGCTTTACCCCAATAGTCCTGCAAGAGATGCTCGCTGTTTGGCCTTGCTGTTTTTATGATGTACCATAGAAGAGAGATTACAGCTGGGTCAGACAGGACGTAGCTGGCAACTCAGTGACAACTCAACAAAAAGGAAGACATCTACCGTTCCTTTCTGACAATGACCACTTTGTTAGACAACATGCCTCATTGCTGTCTTGCACCCCAGATGAACCTCCAAGTGACCATTAAAGTCAGGGTTTTTCCTAACTATCTTTATTGTAGGATTAGGTTGGAATGTATATAACCAGTAATAAATAACTTAGCTTGTTGCATCCTACACAATGTCGTAAAACTTCCCTTGCTATGTTTTTACTAGAGGTCAAAGTTTTTTTTCTTCTGTATCCAGTCCACTCAAACTCCTCTTCCCAGATGTTCTTATCAGTATGTAAACACCTAGTGATTTTTTTGCTTACGAGACAAGGCCCACATGCCTCCCCCCTCCCCTTAGTTGGCTCTTGTCTCACACTGTGGGTAGGGCAAATCCAAATAAAAAGAGCGGGAGTGCATACAGATATTTTAGTGTAGTGAGATTGTTGTGAAGGATCTGTACTGCACTCCTCGCGAGAAAAGACTTAATATTTCTGTCTCACTTGTGGTTTGTTTGCTGTTGCTCTTCTATTCACGTATTCAGTCAGCGAAATAAACCTGACAAGGTCACTGTGGATGAGCAGCAGGTCACTCTGGATGAGGTGGACTCGTACGGCAAATATGTCAGACTCCGCAATACAGTTGATGAGGTCAGTGGATGTGTCACAGGGGAACATCTTACGAAATTTGCACATTTTCCAGTAACGACTAACCTGTTGAGATCAATTTCAACTATTAGGATCAGAATTTGGGGAACTGGCAGGTGAAGCTCCAGATTGGATCTTCTGCTCCCATCGTATTCAAGTTTGCCGCAGAATTCATCCTGAAGGCCCACGAGAGTGTCACGGTAATCAATCTTATCTGGAAGATCTCAGATACATGGTGCTCAATATTTCAATGACCTTTACATGCATCAGATCTGGGCGGCTGACGCTGGCCGAAACAACAATCCTCCCTCTGATCTAGTCTGGGAGACACAGTCCAACTGGGGACCCGTAGGCCAGGTCCACTTTACCTTGATCAACGCCAACGGAGAGGTGACACATCTTTCAAGCGACAAGAAGCAATATTTCTCTTTTGACGTCCGTTTTTCTTCCAGGAAATAAGGATGAGCAAAGCCACTGGCGCACGTTTGGAAGATGATGATGGAAATTCCACTTCCACCGTGGGATAGAGGAAATGGAATTTCGGTTTCTTGTGTGTCTTGACATATGAAGGGATTGACAATAAAGCAGACTTTGACTTTTGACATGGTCACATTATAAAAATATTGTATAACAAGACAATTAAATGGGCTTTTTTTTAATAAAATCTGCTCCGACCTGTTGTGAAATTTAATTGAAATAATTGAAATAAAGTTGTTGTTCTTTAAAAATGATTGAATTCGTCTTTTTTCATTCTGTGTATCTACATTCTGCTGTATGCACCAAAAAAAAAAGAGTGTAATATCGGTTTCATCAGTATATAATTGAAACCGGAAGGTATTCGGAAATCCCTGCGGTCAGTAGAATATATAACGGCTGTGCAATGAGAAGTCAAGACATGTTCCACGAGAGCAGGCGGTCAAGGCAAGAGTAATCTCGACGCAACATGCCCAACATGTGTAAGTCAGTGATGAATGTTTCCTGAATTTTCTTCCTCTTTTGCCATTCATTCATGATTTTCTTCTGCTTCCGCATTAGACACGCAAATTCTCGCGGTGGGCTTGGTGGCTTTTCTAGTACTGCGAGCCAATGGCGCTCCGTTGACAGAAGCGACCACCGTCTTGCCATCAAGCGACACCTCAAGTGAGGAGGAAACGGCGCCCTCTGACCTGCTGACCTCTGCTCATGTTTGGGACTCGGTTCTGGGTACCGCTAAAGAACACCAGAAAGCTGTAAGTGGAAATTCAGAAAGCACCTTCATTGTCTTCTCCTGGCTGTAAAACATATCTGACTTGTGACTAATTTCAATATCAGTTTGATGATGAATTCCAAAACAATGTCAACTTTCATTTACTGGAGCACTACAAAGCACCTCAGTTTCCAGCAAACTGCCCCAGCTCCAACTTTAGCAAGGTAAGAACCAGAAATGGAAAACCACCAGAGGTGGGAGAAAATACAGACACTGACACTTTCCATAATTGTTTGCTAGCATCGGCTTGACTTTTATGCGTAGGTTGAATAGATATTTGTTTTTTAACTGACCTAAATATTCTTTTTTCCAGGAGGCTTGCCTGCACAGGCTGGCCCAAGGTCTGTCCACTTACATAATTCTTCTCAAGCACGTGGAGAAGGAATATCCCGGCAGTAAAATTCTGTCTGAGGCCAAACACTACTCTGAACTCCTGCTCTACAATATCAAACAAAAGGTTGGCCAGTGTGACAATTTAGGGATAGGAAATGAATTTTGCTGTTACTATAATACCTATTTTGACATTGTGTTGCTTACTCTTGTCCGGCAGATGAAAAAACCAGAAGAGGTCACAGGCCTGAGTAGCAATGAGGAAGAGAGCCTATTGAGGTCACTGTACCACCCCGATGCTTTCCACAGAAAGATGACGGCGCACAACATCCTGCGGAAGCTCTACATCTTCATTGTTGACGGCGAGAGGGCGCTGAGGCGCAAAGAACGGCGAAGGGGAAAACATGCCAAGGTCTTCGCCATGTTTAGTTTATTGCGGTAGTCACGTCCGCCACTGAAGCCCGTCGGAAATGTTGGGCAAAACATGAAGTGAATTAAGTTGTTGGATCTGCACTGACGTGTCGTAACCCACTGACGGATTGATGATGTATTTGTTTTTGCATGACGCACTGAGTTTTTTAAATTTTTTATTCTGTATATAACCTATTTATTGCTCATTCAAAAAAGCCATTGTGAATCTAAGACCTTATTTATTGCAAACAGTCGTATGAATTATTTAAAGAAGATATTTATTACATATTATTGTTTTTATACTTGAAGGCATGATAATTATATTTATTTTTTAAACGGAATGTCTTGTTCACGAGTGAGGGGAGGATGGAGCGCGAGATCGACAGGCGGATCGGTGCAGCGTCGGCAGTAATGCGGACTTTGTACCGGTCCGTCGTGGTAAAGAGAGAGCTGAGCCAAAAGGCAAAGCTCTCAATTTACCGGTCGATTTACGCTCCTACCCTCACCTATGGTCACGAGCTATGGGTCGTGACCGAAAGAACGAGATCCCGGATACAAGCGGCCGAAATGAGTTTTCTCCGCAGGATGTCCGGGCTCTCCCTTAGAGATAGGGTGAGAAGTTCGGTCATCCGGGAGAGACTCGGAGTAGAGTCGCTGCTCCTCCACGTTGAGAGGAGCCAGATGAGGTGGCTCGGGCATCTCATCAGGATGCCTCCTGGACGCCTCCCTGGGGAGGTGTTCCGGGCATGTCCCACCGGTAGGAGACCCCGGGGACGACCCAGGACGCGCTGGAGAGACTATGTCTCTCAGCTGGCCTGGGAACGCCTTGGGATCCCCCGGGATGAGCTAGACGAAGTGGCTGGGGAGAGGGAAGTCTGGGAGTCCCTCCTGAAGCTGCTGCCCCCGCGACCCGACCCCGGATAAGCGGAAGAAGATGGATGGATGGATGGACGGAATGTATTTTTAAAACATGAATAAAACTATTTGCTTACTTGTGAATTGAACTGCTTGATTTATAACACTTTGGCAGGTGTCTTTTGAGAATTTCACTTATTAGATTGAACTACAGAAATCTCTTTTTCTGAGATTCAAAGACATCGTATATATATATATATATATATTTGCAAAACTGAAATATCGTAAGGCCACTTATGGGCTTTACTGTCAGACATTTATTGACAAAAACATGGAACAGACTTCAAGACAATGTCGTAACAATAACAAATAAATATCTCAGACCAAATTGACTTTCAGGTGGCCAACTCGTCGTGGTCTTCGGGTGGAGGTTGTTGATGCAGGTGCACGTCATCCTTCTTCAACCCCAAAGTAAACTGAAACGAAGCAAAAACAGCCAACGATACATATGTCATTGTTGTTTTTGACTTAATCTGCCATTTTTTTTAAGGTTCTCTTTCTACATATTTACCAAACACAAGCGATACATTAACTTCAATACAAAAAAAGGGCACTACCTCAAATACAACTTAGAAAACAGTTTGACTGAAATAGTAGTCATTCAATAAATAAATATACGCACATTTTCTTTTTCAAATTGCAGCCTTTGCGGTTTTGAAAATTGCAGTTGATCACATTGCAACGTCGACTTGAATTCTATTCATCTCTCAGTTTTAATGCACAGACAGACACACGAGAGAAAACGCTGACACAGAAGCAGTGGATGACGCAAATCAGTGTTGCCGCAAGCAGACCTGTTGCTGAGATTGTCTCATGTGTTGAGACGAGCGACACTAGACGGTGTTCAGGTGAACGTCACCACCAAGAATTTACCGATAACGACAGTGGAGTGGTTTTCACTACAGGTAAACAGCTGGCAAATGTGGCAAAAATTCCAAAATCTCATAGAGAAAAGTTCCTACGACAAATAAAAGCACAAGACAAGTTAAAAGGAAAATTGGAAGTGAGACGTAAAAAACAGGAACTAAAGAGAATGATGAAAAACTCTAAAGAGAGGGAACAGTACAGTCAAATTGCAGAGGTAAGACAAAGGAAATTGGGTTATATTAGAACCCGTTATCAACAGGACAAGCGTTTTTGTGCCAAACAAAAGTCCTATTTTACACAACGTTGTCAGACGGATCATGAGTTTAAGAAGAAAAACCTTTCCCGTTTCTCACGTCGTTGTAGGACAGATGAGTGTTTTACGATGAGACGACGCGCTTACATCACAGAACGTTACCGTGACGATGTTGGGTTCGAAACAGGCAGCGCTCTTACATGACACGCCGTTATTTAAACAACCCTGAATTCCGATTAAAACATCAGGAAATCATGAGGCGCATAATGGCAAAAAAATCTGATTCACTGAAGACCAAAACAATGCGCAGAGTAAGTACGCTTTTGAAAAAATACTAAGTCATAAACCGACTATGTAGGGAGCGAAATGACTGTGTGCTCATGAAAGCTGTTGAGGTATTCAAAGCCCAAATTAAGAATGGCCCCACATTTGTCTGCACTGTTTGCCACAGAGCATTGTTTCCGAACCAAGTACGCGCTTGTCAACGTAGATTTTATAAGAAAAACAGACATGTTGTTGCAAGTTGTCTCACGGGACAATTTGTCCATATCTGTGATGATGAATGTCAGGCCTCGTGCAGCGTACCAGCTGAAAGAAAACTGGAGTGGATATGTCACACTTGCTATAGTCACCTCAAAGATGGTAAAATGCCTGCACTTGCTGTTGCGAACAATCTCACACTCTCTGATATTCCAAAGGAACTGTGTGGATTGAACATACTGGAGAGACACCTCATTTCCAAATGCATATCATTTGCCAAAATTGTACCTCTTCCCAAAGGTCAACAACGAGCCATTCGTGGAAATGTGGTGTGCGTGCCATCGGAAGTACAAGAGACGGTCAATGTCTTGCCCAGACTAAGAAGTAAGTCACAGATGTTGAGAGTGAAACTGAAGAGACGGGTTTGCTACAAAGGCCATCAGTTTTTTCAAACTGTCACTTGGTCTAAGCTAATGAGCGCTCTGATGAAACTGAAACAAGTCCATCCACAGTACAGAGACATAACCATTCGCGACGATGCGGACCTTTGCGACCCAACCCTCACTGACGATGAGAGCAGCTCCGATGAAGCGCAAATGAGCGACAGTGAGTACAATGAGGAAGCTCTGGAGGAGATGTACAGATTTGAAAGTGATGCTCTGTGTGGGATGAACAGTGACTCTCAACATGACAACAGTGGTAACAAACAGCAACAAGAAAATTCGGAAGACGGTGATCAACCAAATGGTGGAGTGATACTTGAATCATGTCTCCAACCCAATGATGTGGCAGAGGAAATTATGAGTTTTACAGAGGGCATTTATTGTGTTGCTCCTGCAGAAAGAAACAACCCAGTAAGTTTTTTCAAGACTCCCAAGCTTGAGGCCATGGCTTTTCCGGTGCAGTTTCCCACTGGTCAGAACACCCTCGATGAAGAGAGAGCAATAAAACTCACACCAAGCAAATATTTCAAAACCCGTCTGTGTTGCGTGGATGAACGCTTTGCTCGAGATACCAACTACTTGTTCTTTGCCCAGTTTGTGACTGAAATTTACCAGGCAACGTCGAGCATGACAATACAGCTGCGCAAAGGTAAGCCTTTTACCAGGGATGGTCGAAGGATAAACAATGCCATGCTTCAGGACAAACGTGAAGTTGAGAAACTGGTGCGCAGCAAAGATGCTGTCCGATTCATGACACCGCTGAGAGGTACGCCGGCCTATTGGGAGAAAACCACCAAAGATCTTTTTGCTATGATCCGGCAGCTGGGCACACCCACGTTCTTTTGCACATTTTCTGCTGCCGAAATGCGTTGGGAAGAGGTCATCACCGCCATCAAAGCGCAACAAGGTGAAGTAGTGAATTTCGCCCAACTTGACTGGGCTACCAAGTGTGAGATCCTACGCAGCAATCCTGTGACGACGATGCGCATGTTTGACAAGCGTGTGGAAGCTCTGTTCAGAGATTTGATCCTCTCTCCGGCGCAACCGATTGGTGAGGTCGTCGACTACTTTTACCGACTGGAGTTTCAACACAGAGGAAGTCCTCACATTCATTGCCTCATATGGGTTCGAGGTGCCCCTGTATTTGAGGAAGCCACGGATGGAGCCATCCGTCATTTTGTGTCTCGCTACATCTCGGCCGAGCTAACGGACCCGCAGAAGGAACCGGAATTGTACAAAAAGGTCACAGAGGTTCAGATGCACAGCAAAAGTCACTCCAAATCGTGCGTCAAACACCAAGGTGCAAATTGCCGCTTTGGATTCCCCAAACAACCGTGCGATGAAACAATGATCGTCAGACCTGCGCCCGTCGACGACGACAATCGAGATCAACGCAATGACGATCGGTTGGCGTCGAATGCCAAGCTTGTTCCCGTGCTAAATCTGCTGAATGAGCCTGAAACGGCATCCCTGACTTTGCCTCAGCTACTGGCTAAACGTAAGCTCACCGGTGACGAGTACATGAACTGTTTGCGCATGACGGCCTCGTCGAGTTCTGTCGTGCTTAAGCGAGAACCGAAAGACTGCTGGGTCAACAACTACAACCGCCATTTGCTTCTTGCCTGGGATGGAAACCTGGACATCCAATACATCCTGAATGCCTACTCTTGCATCGCATACATCTGCAGCTACATCAGCAAGGCTGAACACGGTCTGAGCCAATACCTGAAATCGGTCATTGAAAACTCCCGCTGCGCAAATGTCAACGAGAGCGATGAAATGAAGCAAATTATGCAAGCGTATTCCAAGAAAAGAGAAGTGAGTGCTCAGGAATGCGTCGCACGTGCGTGCGGCTTGCATATGAAACAGTCCTCCCGCATGGTGGTGGTATTTGTACAAACGAGTGACAATGCGCTGAAAATGAGTTATCCTCTCTCGCTCCTTGAGGGCAAAACGCAGGAATCTCATGAAGTGTGGATGACTGGCCTGCCGGAAAAATACAAATCCAGACCTCAAACAGAGGAATTTGAAGTCATGTGCTTGGGTGATTTTGCATCAATGTGCAGAATTGTTTATGGCAAACAAGCCAAAGGTAAGAATGTTTTGCCTCTGCTGAACGACATGGGCTTTGTCCAGAAAAGAACAGAAAAACATGCGGTCATCAAATACTGCAAATACTCTGAACAAAAGAATCCGGAGGAATATTACTGCTCCTTGCTCAAGCTGTACCTGCCTCATCGTGCTGATTGCCAATTAAAATCTGAACGCTGTCCTTCCTATCAGTTGTTTCATGATAACGCCTGTGTACAGTTACCGTATAACGACTCTGTGGAGCGCGTGTGCCAAATTGTCAGAAGGAACAGAGAAAGGTATGAGAAATACAGTCGAGACATTGACAACGCCATCCAAGAGGTGGAGGAGAGTGGGCTCGTCATAAACGAATGGTGCCACCTGGCTCCCGAGAGTGAGTTGCAAAGACTCGAATGCGTTGAGGAAATGAACGCGAGAGATGAACCGAACGACAACGTGGAGGAAAATGTCCCGGACTATAACGTCAGGTCCAAAACAACGCAAATGTCCATCGTGACAGAGGCTGCAGCCATCGATCCCGCAGTGTTACGCGACATGTATCGTAACCTGAACCAAAAGCAAGCGTCCGTCTTCTACAAGGTCAGAGATTGGTGCATAAAACGTGTGTGTAGCTCAAAGCCCATTGAGCAGTTCTTCTACCACATCAACGGTGGCGCCGGGACCGGCAAATCGCATCTGATCAAGTGTATCCACGCAGAGGCTACCAAAATACTGCAGAGACTACCACGACTGGCTGAGGAGGCCGACATTTCCAAGCAAACGGTTGTTCTCGCAGCTTTCACTGGCACGGCGGCGTTCAACATTTCCGGGGCAACGTTGCATTGTCTACTCAAACTGCCGAGAAGTCTCAAACCCCCGTACCACGGGCTGGGCAATAAACTGGACGAAGTCAGAGCCGAGCTGTCCATCGCCGAAATACTCATCATCGATGAGATTTCCATGGTGTCGAAAGACCTCTTTGCCTACGTGAATGCCAGGTTGAAACAAATCAAAGGAATTAATTTACCTTTCGGTGGCATGTCTGTTCTTGCTGTTGGAGATTTCTTTCAGCTCCCTCCCGTGAGACAGTCCAAACCTCTGTGCGTGTACGATCCTACGCGGCTGGACCACTGGCGTGACGACTTCAAAAAGATCATGCTCACCGCCATCATGAGGCAGAAAGACGATGTCGCCTTTGCCGAACTGCTGAACCGACTCCGCGTCAAAGAAAAGTCAGATGAACTGTCGGAAATGGACAGAGCTCTCCTTGCCACGAGGTACACTTCCCCAGAAATGTGTCCAAAGCATATTCTGCATGTTTTTGCCACCAATAAACAGGTGGATGGCCATAACTCTGCAATGCTGGAACTGTTTCATAAGGACATTGTGCAGATTGACGCGGATGACTACAAGAAAGACAAAGGAACTGGCAGAATGGCAAGGCAAGCTTCCCCTGTGCAAAGCGCTAAGAATGAGCTCCCGGACTCAATCAAAGTTGCCTTGGGTGCTCGTGTTATGATCACACGGAACGTTGATGTTCAATCAGGTCTGTGCAACGGGATGTTTGCAAAAGTTGTCAAATTGGTGAACTATCCAAATGAAGCCCGTGTCCAGAAACTTGGCTTGGAACTCGATCATGTGAGTAACACAGCGCGTGCTGCTAACCCCGTGTACATTGACAGACTGGAGGAGAAGCTGAACAAGGCTGGAGTGACGCGCCGACAGTTTCCCATCAAGCTTGCTTTTGCCTGCACGATCCACAAGGTACAAGGCATGACAACGTCACAGGCTGCAGTTTCGCTGAAAGGTGTTTTCGAACACGGCATGGGGTACGTAGCTCTGAGTAGAGTGACTTCGCTCAGTGGTCTGCATATTCTGCATATGGATGAGAGAAGGCTTCATGCAAATCCACAAATCACTGCTGCTCTTGCTGAGATGGCAGAGGATTCTTTGACGAGCGTCATGCCCCTCCTTCACGTGATGCCGTCGGTAGATCGGGCAAATCACCTGGTTGTCGTCCATCATAACACCGAAGGGCTGTCTTGTCACGTGCAAGATATCGTGTCTCATCACGAACTGCTTTTCGCTGATGTTTTGTGCTTCACAGAGACACACCTCCAAGGATCAGTGGCCGATGGACGTGCTTGCTTGGAAGGCTACACGATGTTTTGCAGGAACCGAAGTGATTCTTACACAAACTGTCCTGACTTGGCTACAAAACGTGGTGGCGGCGTAGGTATTTGTGTCAAAAGTCACATCGCGGCCCAGGAAAAGAAATACGTTCAGGGTGTGACCGACATTGAATTTGTTGTGGTGATGTTGGGATCACCGGTGTTTGAGTGATGTTCCAGTTATTTATTTTCTTTCTGTGTGTTCGCAATTGTCATGGTGATTGTTCTGGTGTTTTTTTAACTCGGCTGTATGTATTTGTTTGTTCACGCTGATTTCTCCGACTGCCCGAAATTTTCCATATTCTAAGTTTATGTGTATATCTGTCATCACAGGGACACGAAGAAAGAATCCAATCTGGCGAAAGCCCGTGCGGCTCTGGACTCAGAGGCCACAGAGCGTGAACGTCTGCAGGTGAAGTTGTCCAAGCTGAAGATTGATTTTGACGAGCTGGAAGCAAGGTGAGGCCCGCCCGGCCATTTTATCAAAAATATGCCAACAACAAAATGGATAGTGGATATTAGTGCTGACACAATTGCTTTGCTGCTGGGGCCACACCCCAAGGAAAATCCTCCTCGTGACTAATTGCAGCTCAATTGGACTTTCAGTTAACCATCCCATATGTGGGACTCACGATGGGATCACCGGTGTTTGAGTGATGTTCCAGTTATTTATTTTCTTTCTGTGTGTTCGCAATTGTCATGGTGATAATACTAGCCAACTTACATTGGCTCCCGGTCCATTTAAGATGTGACTTCAAGGTTCTTCTACTAACCTATAAATCGCTGCATGGCTTAGCGCCTTCATATCTCGTTGACCTAGTTGTTCCTTATGTTCCGTCTCGTAACCTTCGTTCGCAAAACGCTACCCTTTTAGCGACACCGAGGGCCAAGAAAATGTCTGCAGGCTCTAGAGCATTTTCTATTCGGGCTCCAGAGCTTTGGAATGCCCTACCAATGGATATTAGGACTGCTACCTCAGTAGAAACATTTAAGACACGTTTAAAGACACATTTCTATGACATGGCCTTTAACTAACCTGTAGTGGCCGATTCGGCTGGAGTTTGTTTTCTCTCCCTCTCCACCCCCTCCCTCCCCCCTCCCCGGCCGGGGAGGTGGTTAGGTGGCACCCATGCTGACAGCGGCTATCTGGATTCTCGTGGGCCAATTCAGGATGGGGGAACTGCAGCTCAACCTCCTCGAAGACACTGCCAGGACAATTGAGGGCTCCTTCGGCAGCCCTCTGCTATGACATGGACATCCACTTTTTATTTAATTGATTGTCATGTTGTACCATTTGTGCCCTCTCTGCATCCATTTCAACCTGGTGATCCTGAAAGGGGGATCCTTCCATCTGTGGTCCCTTCTCAAGGTTTCTCATTTTCCCCTGGTAGGGGTTTTTAAGTTTTTCCTTGCCCTTTTGGGAGCTTAAGATCAGGGGATGCTTTGAGAATAATTGTCAATTTCTGTCTATGTGAAGCCCTTTGAGACTGCTTGTGATTTAGGGCTATACAAATAAACTTGACTTGACTTGATTGTTCTGGTGTTTTTTTAACTCGGCTGTATGTATTTGTTTGTTCACGCTGATTTCTCCGACTGCCCGAAATTTTCCATATTCTAAGTTTATGTGTATATCTGTCATCACAGGGACACGAAGAAAGAATCCAATCTGGCGAAAGCCCGTGCGGCTCTGGACTCAGAGGCCACAGAGCGTGAACGTCTGCAGGTGAAGTTGTCCAAGCTGAAGATTGATTTTGACGAGCTGGAAGCAAGGTGAGGCCCGCCCGGCCATTTTATCAAAAATATGCCAACAACAAAATGGATAGTGGATATTAGTGCTGACATAATTGCTTTGCTGCTGGGGCCACACCCCAAGGAAAATCCTCCTCGTGACTAATTGCAGCTCAATTGGACTTTCAGTTAACCATCCCATAGTCGCACATCAATATAAATAGCGCATTTGACTGCGTCGAGGGTTTAATACTGTTTTTGCTCAGGAAGTCGCATCACATTCAAATCCTTAAAGATGAGCTGGAGTTTGAAAAGAAGCTGCATTCCGCGGTCGGTAATTACCATCACTATCGCTTATTTTATTAATGAAAATAAAGCTGAGTCATTCTCACGTCTCACGTAGGACTTGCGCATGGTCCAAAGCCAGCACGAGTCTCGCATGGTGGAGTTGGAAGCCGGCCAAAAAGTGAAAGATCTGGAGGAGGCTCTGTCTACAGAGAGGGAGCGGACCCAGAACAAGGAGGAGAGGTCTTTTTACAGCTTTAGAACATACCACAACGTTTGCTCTCATAGCAATTAATGTCTCCACGTTTGTCCCCAGGGTACGCCAAACCATGTCGGCCAGCAAAAAGAGGAAACGTCCGAAGGACAGCGAGGGTTTGAGCTCGGGCGGATGCAATGTGCCTCGTCCTAAAATCGCCCAGCAGGTCACTGTGGATGAGCAGCAGGTCACTGTGGATGAGCAGCAGGTCACTCTGGATGAGGTGGACTCGTACGGCAAATATGTCAGACTCCGCAATACAGTTGATGAGGTCAGTGGATGTGTCACAGGGGAACATCTTACGAAATTTTCACATTTTCCAGTAACGACTAACCTGTTGAGATCAATTTCAACTATTAGGATCAGGATTTGGGGAACTGGCAGGTGAAGCTCCAGATTGGATCTTCTGCTCCCATCGTATTCAAGTTTGCCGCAGAATTCATCCTGAAGGCCCACGAGAGTGTCACGGTAATCAATCTTATCTGGAAGATCTCAGATACAAGGTGCTCAATATTTCAATGACCTTTACATGCATCAGATCTGGGCGGCTGACGCTGGCCGAAACCACAATCCTCCCTCTGATCTAGTCTGGGAGACACAGTCCAACTGGGGACCCATAGGCCAGGTCCACTTTACCTTGATCAACGCCAACGGAGAGGTGACACATCTTTCAAGCGACAAGAAGCAATATTTCTCTTTTGACGTCCGTTTTTCTTCCAGGAAATAAGGATGAGCAAAGCCACTGGCGCACGTTTGGAAGATGATGATGGAAATTGCACTTCCACCGTGGGATAGAGGAAATGGAATTTCGGTTTCTTGTGTGTCTTGACATATGAAGGGATTGACAATAAAGCAGACTTTGACTTTTGACATGGTCACATTATAAAAATATTGTATAACAATACAATTAAATGGGCTTTTTTTTAATAAAATCTGCTCCGACCTGTTGTGAAATTTAATTGAAATAATTGAAATAAAATTGTTCTTCAAAAATGATTGAATTCGTCTTTTTTCATTCTGTGTAATTACATTCTGCTGTATGCACAAAAAAAGAAAAGAGTGTAATATCGGTTTCATCAGTATATAATTGAAACCGGAAGGTATTCGGAAATCCCTGCGGTCAGTAGAATATATAACGGCTGTGCAATGAGAAGTCAAGACATGTTCCACGAGAGCAGGCGGTCAAGGCAAGAGTAATCTCGACGCAACATGCCCAACATGTGTAAGTCAGTGATGAATGTTTCCTGAATTTTCTTCCTCTTTTGCCATTCATTCATGATTTTCTTCTGCTTCCGCATTAGACACGCAAATTCTCGCGGTGGGCTTGGTGGCTTTTCTAGTACTGCGAGCCAATGGCGCTCCGTTGACAGAAGCGACCACCGTCTTGCCATCAAGCGACACCTCAAGTGAGGAGGAAACGGCGCCCTCTGACCTGCTGACCTCTGCTCATGTTTGGGACTCGGTTCTGGGTACCGCTAAAGAACACCAGAAAGCTGTAAGTGGAAATTCAGAAAGCACCTTCATTGTCTTCTCCTGGCTGTAAAACATATCTGACTTGTGACTAATTTCAATATCAGTTTGATGATGAATTCCAAAACAATGTCAACTTTCATTTACTGTAGCACTACAAAGCACCTCAGTTTCCAGCAAACTGCCCCAGCTCCAACTTTAGCAAGGTAAGAACCAGAAATGGAAAACCACCAGAGGTGGGAGAAAATACAGACACTGACACTTTCCATAATTGTTTGCTAGCATCGGCTTGACTTTTATGCGTAGGTTGAATAGATATTTGTTTTTTAACTGACCTAAATATTCTTTTTTCCAGGAGGCTTGCCTGCACAGGCTGGCCCAAGGTCTGTCCACTTACATAATTCTTCTCAAGCACGTGGAGAAGGAATATCCCGGCAGTAAAATTCTGTCTGAGGCCAAACACTACTCTGAACTCCTGCTCTACAATATCAAACAAAAGGTTGGCCAGTGTGACAATTTAGGGATAGGAAATGAATTTTGCTGTTACTATAATACCTATTTTGACATTGTGTTGCTTACTCTTGTCCGGCAGATGAAAAAACCAGAAGAGGTCACAGGCCTGAGTAGCAATGAGGAAGAGAGCCTATTGAGGTCACTGTACCACCCCTATGCTTTCCACAGAAAGATGACGGCGCACAACATCCTGCGGAAGCTCTACATCTTCATTGTTGACGGCGAGAGGGCGCTGAGGCGCAAAGAACGGCGAAGGGGAAAACATGCCAAGGTCTTCGCCATGTTTAGTTTATTGCGGTAGTCACGTCCGCCACTGAAGCCCGTCGGAAATGTTGGGCAAAACATGAAGTGAATTAAGTTGTTGGATCTGCACTGACGTGTCGTAACCCACTGACGGATTGATGATGTATTTGTTTTTGCATGGCGCACTGAGTTTTTTAATTTTTTTATTCTGTAGATAACCTATTTATTGCTCATTCAAAAAAGCCATTGTGAATCTAAGACCTTATTATTGTTTTTATACTTGAAGGCATGATAATTATATTTATTTTTTAAACGGAATGTATTTTTAAAACATGAATAAAACTATTTGCTTACTTGTGAATTGAACTACTTGATTTATAACACTTTGGCAGGTGTCTTTTGAGAATTTCACTTATTAGATTGAACTACAGAAATCTCTTTTTCTGAGATTCAAAGACATCGTATATATATATATATATATATATATATATTTGCAAAACTGAAATATCGTAAGGCCACTTATGGGCTTTACTGTCAGACATTTATTGACAAAAACATGGAACAGACTTCAAGACAATGTCGTAACAATAACAAATAAATATCTCAGACCAAATTGACTTTCGGGTGGCCAACTCGTCGTGGTCTTCGGGTGGAGGTTGTTGATGCAGGTGCACGTCATCCTTCTTCAACCCCAAAGTAAACTGAAACAAAGCAAAAACAGCCAACGATACATATGTCATTGTTGTTTTTGACTTAATCTGCCATTTTTTTCAAGGTTCTCTTTCTACATATTTACCAAACACAAGCGATACATTAACTTCAATACAAAAAAAGGGCACTACCTCAAATACAACTTAGAAAACAGTTTGACTGAAATGGTAGTCATTCAATAAATAAATATACGCACATTTTCTTTTCCAAATTGCAGCCTTTGCGGTTTTGAAAATTGCAGTTGATCACATTGCAACGTCGACTTGAATTCTATTCATCTCTCAGTTTTAATGCACAGACAGACACACGAGAGAAAACGCTGACACAGAAGCAGTGGATGACGCAAATCAGTGTTGCCGCAAGCAGACCTGTTGCTGAGATTGTCTCATGTGTTGAGACGAGCGACACTAGACGGTGTTCAGGTGAACGTCACCACCAAGAATTTACCGATAACGACAGTGGAGTGGTTTTCACTACAGGTAAACAGCTGGCAAATGTGACAAAAATTCCAAAATCTCGTAGAGAAAAGTTCCTACGACAAATAAAAGCACAAGAAAAGTTAAAAGAAAAATTGGAAGTGAGACGTAAAAAACAGGAACTAAAGAGAATGATGAAAAACTCTAAAGAGAGGGAACAGTACAGTCAATGTGCAGAGGTAAGACAAAGGAAATTGGGTTATATTAGAACCCGTTATCAACAGGACAAGCGTTTTTGTGCCAAACAAAAGTCCTATTTTACACAACGTTGTCAGACGGATCATGAGTTTAAGAAGAAAAACCTTTCCCGTTTCTCACGTCTTTATAGGACAGATGAGTGTTTTACGATGAGACGACGCGCTTACATCACAGAACGTTACCGTGACGATGTTGGGTTTCGAAACAGGCAGCGCTCTTATATGACACGCCGTTATTTAAACAACCCTGAATTCCGATTAAAACATCAGGAAATCATGAGGCGCATAATGGCAAAAAAATCGGATTCACTGAAGACCAAAACAATGCGCAGAGTAAGTACGCTTTTGAAAAAATACTAAGTCATAAACCGACTATGTAGGGAGCGAAATGACTGTGTGCTCATGAAAGCTGTTGAGGTATTCAAAGCCCAAATTAAGAATGGCCCCACATTTGTCTGCACTGTTTGCCACAGAGCATTGTTTCCGAACCAAGTACGCGCTTGTCAACGTAGATTTTATAAGAAAAACAGACATGTTGTTGCAAGTTGTCTCACGGGACAATTTGTCCATATCTGTGATGATGAATGTCAGGCCTCGTGCAGCGTACCAGCTGAAAGAAAACTGGAGTGGATATGTCACACTTGCTATAGTCACCTCAAAGATGGTAAAATGCCTGCACTTGCTGTTGCGAACAATCTCACACTCTCTGATATTCCAAAGGAACTGTGTGGATTGAACATACTGGAGAGACACCTCATTTCCAAATGCATATCATTTGCCAAAATTGTACCTCTTCCCAAAGGTCAACAACGAGCCATTCGTGGAAATGTGGTGTGCGTGCCATCGGAAGTACAAGAGACGGTCAATGTCTTGCCCAGACTAAGAAGTAAGTCACAGATGTTGAGAGTGAAACTGAAGAGACGGCTTTGCTACAAAGGCCATCAGTTTTTTCAAACTGTCACTTGGTCTAAGCTAATGAGCGCTCTGATGAAACTGAAACAAGTCCATCCACAGTACAGAGACATAACCATTCGCGACGATGCGGACCTTTGCGACCCAACCCTCACTGACGGTGAGAGCAGCTCCGATGAAGCGCAAATGAGCGACAGTGAGTACAATGAGGAAGCTCTGGAGGAGATGTACAGATTTGAAAGTGATGCTCTGTGTGGGATGAACAGTGACTCTCAACATGACAACAGTGGTAACAAACAGCAACAAGAAAATTCGGAAGACGGTGATCAACCAAATGGTGGAGTGAAACTTGAATCATGTCTGCAACCCAATGATGTGGCAGAGGAAATTATGAGTTTTACAGAGGGCATTTATTGTGTTGCTCCTGCAGAAAGAAACAACCCAGTAAGTTTTTTCAAGACTCCCAAGCTTGAGGCCATGGCTTTTCCGGTGCAGTTTCCCACTGGTCAGAACACCCTCGATGAAGAGAGAGCAATAAAACTCACACCAAGCAAATATTTCAAAACCCGTCTGTGTTGCGTGGATGAACGCTTTGCTCGAGATACCAACTACTTGTTCTTTGCCCAGTTTGTGACTGAAATTTACCAGGCAACGTCGAGCATGACAATACAGCTGCGCAAAGGTAAGCCTTTTACCAGGGATGGTCGAAGGATAAACAATGCCATGCTTCAGGACAAACGTGAAGTTGAGAAACTGGTGCGCAGCAAAGATGCTGTCCGATTCATGACACCGCTGAGAGGTACGCCGGCCTATTGGGAGAAAACCACCAAAGATCTTTTTGCTATGATCCGGCAGCTTGGCACACCCACGTGCTTTTGCACATTTTCTGCTGCCGAAATGCGTTGGGAAGAGGTCATCACCGCCATCAAAGCGCAACAAGGTGAAGTAGTGAATTTCACCCAACTTGACTGGGCTACCAAGTGTGAGATCCTACGCAGCAATCCTGTGACGACGATGCGCATGTTTGACAAGCGTGTGGAAGCTCTGTTCAGAGATTTGATCCTCTCTCCGGCGCAACCGATTGGTGAGGTCGTCGACTACTTTTACCGACTGGAGTTTCAACACAGAGGAAGTCCTCACATTCATTGCCTCATATGGGTTCGAGGTGCCCCTGTATTTGAGGAAGCCACGGATGGAGCCATCTGTCATTTTGTGTCTCGCTACATCTCGGCCAAGCTGCCGGACCCGCAGAAGGAACCGGAATTGTACAAAAAGGTCACAGAGGTTCAGATGCACAGCAAAAGTCACTCCAAATCGTGCGTCAAACACCAAGGTGCAAATTGCCGCTTTGGATTCCCCAAACAACCGTGCGATGAAACAATGATCGTCAGACCTGCGCCCGTCGACGACGACAATCGAGATCAACGCAATGACGATCGGTTGGCGTCGAATGCCAAGCTTGTTCCCGTGCTAAATCTGCTGAATGAGCCTGAAACGGCATCCCTGACTTTGCCTCAGCTAGTGGCTAAATGTAAGCTCACCGGTGACGAGTACATGAACTGTTTGCGCATGACGGCCTCGTCGAGTTCTGTCGTGCTTAAGCGAGAACCGAAAGACTGCTGGGTCAACAACTACAACCGCCATTTGCTTCTTGCCTGGGATGGAAACCTGGACATCCAATACATCCTGAATGCCTACTCTTGCATCGCATACATCTGCAGCTACATCAGCAAGGCTGAACACGGTCTGAGCCAATACCTGAAATCGGTCATTGAAAACTCCCGCTGCGCAAATGTCAACGAGAGCGATGAAATGAAGCAAATTATGCAAGCGTACTCCAAGAAAAGAGAAGTGAGTGCTCAGGAATGCGTCGCACGTGCGTGCGGCTTGCATATGAAACAGTCCTCCCGCATGGTGGTGGTATTTGTACAAACGAGTGACAATGCGCTGAAAATGAGTTATCCTCTCTCGCTCCTTGAGGGCAAAACGCAGGAATCTCATGAAGTGTGGATGACTGGCCTGCCGGAAAAATACAAATCCAGACCTCAAACAGAGGAATTTGAAGTCATGTGCTTGGCTGATTTTGCATCAATGTGCAGAATTGTTTATGGCAAACAAGCCAAAGGTAAGAATGTTTTGCCTCTGCTGAATGACATGGGCTTTGTCCAGAAAAGAACAGAAAAACATGCGGTCATCAAATACTGCAAATACTCTGAACAAAAGAATCCGGAGGAATATTACTGCTCCTTGCTCAAGCTGTACCTGCCTCATCGTGCTGATTGCCAATTAAAATCTGAACGCTGTCCTTCCTATCAGTTGTTTCATGATAACGCCTGTGTACAGTTACCGTATAACGACTCTGTGGAGCGCGTGTGCCAAATTGTCAGAAGGAACAGAGAAAGGTATGAGAAATACAGTCGAGACATTGACAACGCCATCCAAGAGGTGGAGGAGAGTGGGCTCGTCATAAACGAATGGTGCCACCTGGCTCCCGAGAGTGAGTTGCAAAGACTCGAATGCGTTGAGGAAATGAACGCGAGAGATGAACCGAACGACAACGTGGAGGAAAATGTCCCGGACTATAACGTCAGGTCCAAAACAACGCAAATGTCCATCGTGACAGAGGCTGCAGCCATCGATCCCGCAGTGTTACGCGACATGTATCGTAACCTGAACCAAAAGCAAGCGTCCGTCTTCTACAAGGTCAGAGATTGGTGCATAAAACGTGTGTGTAGCTCAAAGCCCATTGAGCAGTTCTTCTACCACATCAACGGTGGCGCCGGGACCGGAAAATCACATCTGATCAAGTGTATCCACGCAGAGGCTACCAAAATACTGCAGAGACTACCACGACTGGCTGAGGAGGCCGACATTTCCAAGCAAACGGTTGTTCTCGCAGCTTTCACTGGCACGGCGGCGTTCAACATTTCCGGGGCAACGTTGCATTGTCTACTCAAACTGCCGAGAAGTCTCAAACCCCCGTACCACGGGCTGGGCAATAAACTGGACGAAGTCAGAGCCGAGCTGTCCATCGCCGAAATACTCATCATCGATGAGATTTCCATGGTGTCGAAAGACCTCTTTGCCTACGTGAATGCCAGGTTGAAACAAATCAAAGGAATTAATTTACCTTTCGGTGGCATGTCTGTTCTTGCTGTTGGAGATTTCTTTCAGCTCCCTCCCGTGAGACAGTCCAAACCTCTGTGCGTGTACGATCCTACGCGGCTGGACCACTGGTGTGACGACTTCAAAAAGATCACGCTCACCGCCATCATGAGGCAGAAAGACGATGTCGCCTTTGCCGAACTGCTGAACCGACTCCGCGTCAAAGAAAAGTCAGATGAACTGTCGGAAATGGACAGAGCTCTCCTTGCCACGAGGTACACTTCCCCAGAAATGTGTCCAAAGCATATTCTGCATGTTTTTGCCACCAATAAACAGGTGGATGGCCATAACTCTGCAATGCTGGAACTGTTTCATAAGGACATTGTGCAGATTGACGCGGATGACTACAAGAAAGACAAAGGAACTGGCAGAATGGCAAGGCAAGCTTCCCCTGTGCAAAGCGCTAAGAATGAGCTCCCGGACTCAATCAAAGTTGCCTTGGGTGCTCGTGTTATGATCACACGGAACGTTGATGTTCAATCAGGTCTGTGCAACGGGATGTTTGCAAAAGTTGTCAAATTGGTGAACTATCCAAATGAAGCCCGTGTCCAGAAACTTGGCTTGGAACTCGATCATGTGAGTAACACAGCGCGTGCTGCTAACCCCGTGTACATTGACAGACTGGAGGAGAAGCTGAACAAGGCTGGAGTGACGCGCCGACAGTTTCCCATCAAGCTTGCTTTTGCCTGCACGATCCACAAGGTACAAGGCATGACAACGTCACAGGCTGCAGTTTCGCTGAAAGGTGTTTTCGAACACGGCATGGGGTACGTAGCTCTGAGTAGAGTGACTTCGCTCAGTGGTCTGCATATTCTGCATATGGATGAGAGAAGGCTTCATGCAAATCCACAAATCACTGCTGCTCTTGCTGACATGGCAGAGGATTCTTTGGAGAGCGTCATGCCCCTCCTTCACGTGATGCCGTCGGTAGATCGGGCAAATCACCTGGTTGTCGTCCATCATAACACCGAAGGGCTGTCTTGTCACGTGCAAGATATCGTGTCTCATCACGAACTGCTTTTCGCTGATGTTTTGTGCTTCACAGAGACACACCTCCAAGGATCATTGGCCGATGGACGTGCTTGCTTGGAAGGCTACACGATGTTTTGCAGGAACCGAAGTGATTCTTACACAAACTGTGCTGACTTGGCTACAAAACGTGGTGGCGGCGTAGGTATTTGTGTCAAAAGTCACATCGCGGCCCAGGAAAAGAAATACGTTCAGGGTGTGACCGACATTGAATTTGTTGTGGTGATGTTGGGATCACCGGTGTTTGAGTCATGTTCCAGTTATTTATTTTCTTTCTGTGTGTTCGCAATTGTCATGGTGATTGTTCTGGTGTTTTTTTAACTCGGCTGTATGTATTTGTTTGTTCACGCTGATTTCTCCGACTGCCCGAAATTTTCCATATTCTCAGTTTATGTGTATATCTGTCATCTCAGGGACACGAAGAAAGAATCCGATCTGGCGAAAGCCCGTGCGGCTCTGGACTCAGAGGCCACAGAGCGTGAACGTCTGCAGGTGAAGTTGTCCAAGCTGAAGATTGATTTTGACGAGCTGGAAGCAAGGTGAGGCCCGCCCGGCCATTTTATCAAAAATATGCCAACAACAAAATGGATAGTGGATATTAGTGCTGACACAATTGCTTTGCTGCTGGGGCCACACCCCAAGGAAAATCCTCCTCGTGACTAATTGCAGCTCAATTGGACTTTCAGTTAACCATCCCATATGTGGGACTCACGATGGGATCACCGGTGTTTGAGTGATGTTCCAGTTATTTATTTTCTTTCTGTGTGTTCGCAATTGTCATGGTGATAATACTAGCCAACTTACATTGGCTCCCGGTCCATTTAAGATGTGGCTTCAAGGTTCTTCTACTAACCTATAAATCGCTGCATGGCTTAGCGCCTTCATATCTCGTCGACCTAGTTGTTCCTTATGTTCCGTCTCGTAACCTTCGTTCGCAAAACGCTACCCTTTTAGCGACACCGAGGGCCAAGAAAATGTCTGCAGGCTCTAGAGCATTTTCTATTCGGGCTCCAGAGCTTTGGAATGCCCTACCAATGGATATTAGGACTGCTACCTCAGTAGAAACATTTAAGACACGTTTAAAGACACATTTCTATGACATGGCCTTTAACTAACCTGTAGTGGCCGATTCGGCTGGAGTTTGTTTTCTCTCCCTCTCCACCCCCTCCCTCCCCCCTCCCCGGCCGGGGAGGTGGTTAGGTGGCACCCATGCTGACAGCGGCTATCTGGATTCTCGTGGGCCAATTCAGGATGGGGGAACTGCAGCTCAACCTCCTCGAAGACACTGCCAGGACAATTGAGGGCTCCTTCGGCAGCCCTCTGCTATGACATGGACATCCACTTTTTATTTAATTGATTTTCATGTTGTACCATTTGTGCCCTCTCTGCATCCATTTCAACCTGGTGATCCTGAAAGGGGGATCCTTCCATCTGTGGTCCCTTCTCAAGGTTTCTCATTTTCCCCTGGTAGGGGTTTTTAAGTTTTTCCTTGCCCTTTTGGGAGCTTAAGATCAGGGGATGCTTTGAGAATAATTGTCAATTCCTGTCTATGTGAAGCCCTTTGAGACTGCTTGTGATTTAGGGCTATACAAATAAACTTGACTTGACTTGATTGTTCTGGTGTTTTTTTAACTCGGCTGTATGTATTTGTTTGTTCACGCTGATTTCTCCGACTGCCCGAAATTTTCCATATTCTCAGTTTATGTGTATATCTGTCATCACAGGGACACGAAGAAAGAATCCAATCTGGCGAAAGCCCGTGCGGCTCTGGACTCAGAGGCCACAGAGCGTGAACGTCTGCAGGTGAAGTTGTCCAAGCTGAAGATTGATTTTGAAGAGCTGGAAGCAAGGTGAGGCCCGCCCGGCCATTTTATCAAAAATATGCCAACAACAAAATGGATAGTGGATATTAGTGCTGACATAATTGCTTTGCTGCTGGGGCCACACCCCAAGGAAAATCCTCCTCGTGACTAATTGCAGCTCAATTGGACTTTCAGTTAACCATCCCATAGTCGCACATCAATATAAATAGCGCATTTGACTGCGTCGAGGGTTTAATACTGTTTTTGCTCAGGAAGTCGCATCACATTCAAATCCTTAAAGATGAGCTGGAGTTTGAAAAGAAGCTGCATTCCGCGGTCGGTAATTACCATCACTATCGCTTATTTAATTAATGAAAATAAAGCTGAGTCATTCTCACGTCTCACGTAGGACTTGCGCATGGTCCAAAGCCAGCACGAGTCTCGCATGGTGGAGTTGGAAGCCGGCCAAAAAGTGAAAGATCTGGAGGAGGCTCTGTCTACAGAGAGGGAGCGGACCCAGAACAAGGAGGAGAGGTCTTTTTACAGCTTTAGAACATACCACAACGTTTGCTCTCATAGCAATTAATGTCTCCACGTTTGTCCCCAGGGTACGCCAAACCATGTCGGCCAGCAAAAAGAGGAAACGTCCGAAGGACAGCGAGGGTTTGAGCTCGGGCGGATGCAATGTGCCTCGTCCTAAAATCGCCCAGCAGGTCACTGTGGATGAGCAGCAGGTCACTGTGGATGAGCAGCAGGTCACTCTGGATGAGGTGGACTCGTACGGCAAATATGTCAGACTCCGCAATACAGTTGATGAGGTCAGTGGATGTGTCACAGGGGAACATCTTACGAAATTTTCACATTTTCCAGTAACGACTAACCTGTTGAGATCAATTTCAACTATTAGGATCAGAATTTGGGGAACTGGCAGGTGAAGCTCCAGATTGGATCTTCTGCTCCCATCGTATTCAAGTTTGCCGCAGAATTCATCCTGAAGGCCCACGAGAGTGTCACGGTAATCAATCTTATCTGGAAGATCTCAGATACAAGGTGCTCAATATTTCAATGACCTTTACATGCATCAGATCTGGGCGGCTGACGCTGGCCGAAACCACAATCCTCCCTCTGATCTAGTCTGGGAGACACAGTCCAACTGGGGACCCGTAGGCCAGGTCCACTTTACCTTGATCAACGCCAACGGAGAGGTGACACATCTTTCAAGCGACAAGAAGCAATATTTCTCTTTTGACGTCCGTTTTTCTTCCAGGAAATAAGGATGAGCAAAGCCACTGGCGCACGTTTGGAAGATGATGATGGAAATTCCACTTCCACCGTGGGATAGAGGAAATGGAATTTCGGTTTCTTGTGTGTCTTGACATATGAAGGGATTGACAATAAAGCAGACTTTGACTTTTGACATGGTCACATTATAAAAATATTGTATAACAATACAATTAAATGGGCTTTTTTTTAATAAAATCTGCTCCGACCTGTTGTGAAATTTAATTGAAATAATTGAAATAAAGTTGTTGTTCTTTAAAAATGATTAAATTCGTCTTTTTTCATTCTGTGTAATTGCATTCTGCTGTATGCACCAAAAAAAAAGACTGTAATATCGGTTTCATCAGTATATAATTGAAACCGGAAGGTATTCGGAAATCCCTGCGGTCAGTAGAATATATAACGGCTGTGCAATGAGAAGTCAAGACATGTTCCACGAGAGCAGGCGGTCAAGGCAAGAGTAATCTCGACGCAACATGCCCAACATGTGTAAGTCAGTGATGAATGTTTCCTGAATTTTCTTCCTCTTTTGCCATTCATTCATGATTTTCTTCTGCTTCCGCATTAGACACGCAAATTCTCGCGGTGGGCTTGGTGGCTTTTCTAGTACTGCGAGCCAATGGCGCTCCGTTGACAGAAGCGACCACCGTCTTGCCATCAAGCGACACCTCAAGTGAGGAGGAAACGGCGCCCTCTGACCTGCTGACCTCTGCTCATGTTTGGGACTCGGTTCTGGGTACCGCTAAAGAACACCAGAAAGCTGTAAGTGGAAATTCAGAAAGCACCTTCATTGTCTTCTCCTGGCTGTAAAACATATCTGACTTGTGACTAATTTCAATATCAGTTTGATGATGAATTCCAAAACAATGTCAACTTTCATTTACTGGAGCACTACAAAGCATCTCAGTTTCCTGCAAACTGCCCCAGCTCCAACTTTAGCAAGGTAAGAACCAGAAATGGAAAACCACCAGAGGTGGGAGAAAATACAGACACTGACACTTTCCATAATTGTTTGCTAGCATCGGCTTGACTTTTATGCGTAGGTTGAATAGATATTTGTTTTTTAACTGACCTAAATATTCTTTTTTCCAGGAGGCTTGCCTGCACAGGCTGGCCCAAGGTCTGTCCACTTACATAATTCTTCTCAAGCACGTGGAGAAGGAATATCCCGGCAGTAAAATTCTGTCTGAGGCCAAACACTACTCTGAACTCCTGCTCTACAATATCAAACAAAAGGTTGGCCAGTGTGACAATTTAGGGATAGGAAATGAATTTTGCTGTTACTATAATACCTATTTTGACATTGTGTTGCTTACTCTTGTCCGGCAGATGAAAAAACCAGAAGAGGTCACAGGCCTGAGTAGCAATGAGGAAGAGAGCCTATTGAGGTCACTGTACCACCCCGATGCTTTCCACAGAAAGATGACGGCGCACAACATCCTGCGGAAGCACTACATCTTCATTGTTGACGGCGAGAGGGCGCTGAGGCGCAAAGAACGGCGAAGGGGAAAACATGCCAAGGTCTTCGCCATGTTTAGTTTATTGCGGTAGTCACGTCCGCCACTGAAGCCCGTCGGAAATGTTGGGCAAAACATGAAGTGAATTAAGTTGTTGGATCTGCACTGATGTGTCGTAACCCACTGATTGATGATGTATTTGTTTTTGCATGACGCACTGAGTTTTTTAATTTTTTTATTCTGTAGATAACCTATTTATTGCTCATTCAAAAAAGCCATTGTGAATCTAAGACCTTATTTATTGCAAACAGTCGTATGAATTATTTAAAGAAGATATTTATTACATATTATTGTTTTTATACTTGAAGGCATGATAATTATATTTATTTTTTAAACGGAATGTATTTTTAAAACATGAATAAAACTATTTGCTTACTTGTGAATTGAACTGCTTGATTTATAACACTTTGGCAGGTGTCTTTTGAGAATTTCACTTATTAGATTGAACTACAGAAATCTCTTTTTCTGAGATTCAAAGACATCGTATATATATATATATATATATTTGCAAAACTGAAATATCGTAAGGCCACTTATGGGCTTTACTGTCAGACATTTATTGACAAAAACATGGAACAGACTTCAAGACAATGTCGTAACAATAACAAATAAATATCTCAGACCAAATTGACTTTCAGGTGGCCAACTCGTCGTGGTCTTCGGGTGGAGGTTGTTGATGCAGGTGCACGTCATCCTTCTACAACCCCAAAGTAAACTGAAACGAAGCAAAAACAGCCAACGATACATATGTCATTGTTGTTTTTGACTTAATCTGCCATTTTTTTTAAGGTTCTCTTTCTACATATTTACCAAACACAAGCGATACATTAACTTCAATACAAAAAAGGGCACTACCTCAAATACAATTTAGAAAACAGTTTGACTGAAATGGTAGTCATTCAATAAATAAATATACGCACATTTTCTTTTTCAAATTGCAGCCTTTGCGGTTTTGAAAATTGCAGTTGATCACATTGCAACGTCGACTTGAATTCTATTCATCTCTCAGTTTTAATGCACAGACAGACACACGATAGAAAACGCTGACACAGAAGCAGTGGATGACGCAAATCAGTGTTGCCGCAAGCAGACCTGTTGCTGAGATTGTCTCATGTGTTGAGACGAGCGACACTAGACGGTGTTCAGGTGAACGTCACCACCAAGAATTTACCGATAACGACAGTGGAGTGGTTTTCACTACAGGTAAACAGCTGGCAAATGTGACAAAAATTCCAAAATCTCATAGAGAAAAGTTCCTACGACAAATAAAAGCACAAGAAAAGTTAAAAGGAAAATTGGAAGTGAGACGTAAAAAACAGGAACTAAAGAGAATGATGAAAAACTCTAAAGAGAGGGAACAGTACAGTCAAATTGCAGAGGTAAGACAAAGGAAATTGGGTTATATTAGAACCCGTTATCAACAGGACAAGCGTTTTTGTGCCAAACAAAAGTCCTATTTTACACAACGTTGTCAGACGGATCATGAGTTTAAGAAGAAAAACCTTTCCCGTTTCTCACGTCGTTATAGGACAGATGAGTGTTTTACGATGAGACGACGCGCTTACATCACAGAACGTTACCGTGACGATGTTGGGTTTCGAAACAGGCAGCGCTCTTACATGACACGCCGTTATTTAAACAACCCTGAATTCCGATTAAAACATCAGGAAATCATGAGGCGCATAATGGCAAAAAAATCTGATTCACTGAAGACCAAAACAATGCGCAGAGTAAGTACGCTTTTGAAAAAATACTAAGTCATAAACCGACTATGTAGGGAGCGAAATGACTGTGTGCTCATGAAAGCTGTTGAGGTATTCAAAGCCCAAATTAAGAATGGCCCCACATTTGTCTGCACTGTTTGCCACAGAGCATTGTTTCCGAACCAAGTACGCGCTTGTCAACGTAGATTTTATAAGAAAAACAGACATGTTGTTGCAAGTTGTCTCACGGGACAATTTGTCCATATCTGTGATGATGAATGTCAGGCCTCGTGCAGCGTACCAGCTGAAAGAAAACTGGAGTGGATATGTCACACTTGCTATAGTCACCTCAAAGATGGTAAAATGCCTGCACTTGCTGTTGCGAACAATCTCACACTCTCTGATATTCCAAAGGAACTGTGTGGATTGAACATACTGGAGAGACACCTCATTTCCAAATGCATATCATTTGCCAAAATTGTACCTCTTCCCAAAGGTCAACAACGAGCCATTCGTGGAAATGTGGTGTGCGTGCCATCGGAAGTACAAGAGACGGTCAATGTCTTGCCCAGACTAAGAAGTAAGTCACAGATGTTGAGAGTGAAACTGAAGAGACGGCTTTGCTACAAAGGCCATCAGTTTTTTCAAACTGTCACTTGGTCTAAGCTAATGAGCGCTCTGATGAAACTGAAACAAGTCCATCCACAGTACAGAGACATAACCATTCGCGACGATGCGGACCTTTGCGACCCAACCCTCACTGACGATGAGAGCAGCTCCGATGAAGCGCAAATGAGCGACAGTGAGTACAATGAGGAAGCTCTGGAGGAGATGTACAGATTTGAAAGTGATGCTCTGTGTGGGATGAACAGTGACTCTCAACATGACAACAGTGGTAACAAACAGCAACAAGAAAATTCGGAAGACGGTGATCAACCAAATGGTGGAGTGATACTTGAATCATGTCTCCAACCCAATGATGTGGCAGAGGAAATTATGAGTTTTACAGAGGGCATTTATTGTGTTGCTCCTGCAGAAAGAAACAACCCAGTAAGTTTTTTCAAGACTCCCAAGCTTGAGGCCATGGCTTTTCCGGTGCAGTTTCCCACTGGTCAGAACACCCTCGATGAAGAGAGAGCAATAAAACTCACACCAAGCAAATATTTCAAAACCCGTCTGTGTTGCGTGGATGAACGCTTTGCTCGAGATACCAACTACTTGTTCTTTGCCCAGTTTGTGACTGAAATTTACCAGGCAACGTCGAGCATGACAATACAGCTGCGCAAAGGTAAGCCTTTTACCAGGGATGGTCGAAGGATAAACAATGCCATGCTTCAGGACAAACGTGAAGTTGAGAAACTGGTGCGCAGCAAAGATGCTGTCCGTGCTTTTGCACATTTTCTGCTGCCGAAATGCGTTGGGAAGAGGTCATCACCGCCATCAAAGCGCAACAAGGTGAAGTAGTGAATTTCACCCAACTTGACTGGGCTACCAAGTGTGAGATCCTACGCAGCAATCCTGTGACGACGATGCGCATGTTTGACAAGCGTGTGGAAGCTCTGTTCAGAGATTTGATCCTCTCTCCGGCGCAACCGATTGGTGAGGTCGTCGACTACTTTTACCGACTGGAGTTTCAACACAGAGGAAGTCCTCACATTCATTGCCTCATATGGGTTCGAGGTGCCCCTGTATTTGAGGAAGCCACGGATGGAGCCATCTGTCATTTTGTGTCTCGCTACATCTCGGCCGAGCTGCCGGACCCGCAGAAGGAACCGGAATTGTACAAAAAGGTCACAGAGGTTCAGATGCACAGCAAAAGTCACTCCAAATCGTGCGTCAAACACCAAGGTGCAAATTGCCGCTTTGGATTCCCCAAACAACCGTGCGATGAAACAATGATCGTCAGACCTGCGCCCGTCGACGACGACAATCGAGATCAACACAATGACGATCGGTTGGCGTCGAATGCCAAGCTTGTTCCCGTGCTAAATCTGCTGAATGAGCCTGAAACGGCATCCCTGACTTTGCCTCAGCTACTGGCTAAACGTAAGCTCACCGGTGACGAGTACATGAACTGTTTGCGCATGACGGCCTCGTCGAGTTCTGTCGTGCTTAAGCGAGAACCGAAAGACTGCTGGGTCAACAACTACAACCGCCATTTGCTTCTTGCCTGGGATGGAAACCTGGACATCCAATACATCCTGAATGCCTACTCTTGCATCGCATACATCTGCAGCTACATCAGCAAGGCTGAACACGGTCTGAGCCAATACCTGAAATCGGTCATTGAAAACTCCCGCTGCGCAAATGTCAACGAGAGCGATGAAATGAAGCAAATTATGCAAGCGTACTCCAAGAAAAGAGAAGTGAGTGCTCAGGAATGCGTCGCACGTGCGTGCGGCTTGCATATGAAACAGTCCTCCCGCATGGTGGTATTTGTACAAACGAGTGACAATGCGCTGAAAATGAGTTATCCTCTCTCGCTCCTTGAGGACAAAACGCAGGAATCTCATGAAGTGTGGATGACTGGCCTGCCGGAAAAATACAAATCCAGACCTCAAACAGAGGAATTTGAAGTCATGTGCTTGGCTGATTTTGCATCAATGTGCAGAATTGTTTATGGCAAACAAGCCAAAGGTAAGAATGTTTTGCCTCTGCTGAACGACATCGGCTTTGTCCAGAAAAGAACAGAAAAACATGCGGTCATCAAATACTGCAAATACTCTGAACAAAAGAATCCGGAGGAATATTACTGCTCCTTGCTCAAGCTGTACCTGCCTCATCGTGCTGATTGCCAATTAAAATCTGAACGCTGTCCTTCCTATTAGTTGTTTCATGATAACGCCTGTGTACAGTTACCGTATAACGACTCTGTGGAGCGCGTGTGCCAAATTGTCAGAAGGAACAGAGAAAGGTATGAGAAATACAGTCGAGACATTGACAACGCCATCCAAGAGGTGGAGGAGAGTGGGCTCGTCATAAACGAATGGTGCCACCTGGCTCCCGAGAGTGAGTTGCAAAGACTCGAATGCGTTGAGGAAATGAACGCGAGAGATGAACCGAACGACAACGTGGAGGAAAATGTCCCGGACTATAACGTCAGGTCCAAAACAACGCAAATGTCCATCGTGACAGAGGCTGCAGCCATCGATCCCGCAGTGTTACGCGACATGTATCGTAACCTGAACCAAAAGCAAGCGTCCGTCTTCTACAAGGTCAGAGATTGGTGCATAAAACGTGTGTGTAGCTCAAAGCCCATTGAGCAGTTCTTCTACCACATCAACGGTGGCGCCGGGACCGGCAAATCGCATCTGATCAAGTGTATCCACGCAGAGGCTACCAAAATACTGCAGAGACTACCACGACTGGCTGAGGAGGCCGACATTTCCAAGCAAACGGTTGTTCTCGCAGCTTTCACTGGCACGGCGGCGTTCAACATTTCCGGGGCAACGTTGCATTGTCTACTCAAACTGCCGAGAAGTCTCAAACCCCCGTACCACGGGCTGGGCAATAAACTGGACGAAGTCAGAGCCGAGCTGTCCATCGCCGAAATACTCATCATCGATGAGATTTCCATGGTGTCGAAAGACCTCTTTGCCTACGTGAATGCCAGGTTGAAACAAATCAAAGGAATTAATTTACCTTTCGGTGGCATGTCTGTTCTTGCTGTTGGAGATTTCTTTCAGCTCCCTCCCGTGAGACAGTCCAAACCTCTGTGCGTGTACGATCCTACGCGGCTGGACCACTGGCGTGACGACTTCAAAAAGATCACGCTCACCGCCATCATGAGGCAGAAAGACGATGTCGCCTTTGCCGAACTGCTGAACCGACTCCGCGTCAAAGAAAAGTCAGATGAACTGTCGGAAATGGACAGAGCTCTCCTTGCCACGAGGTACACTTCCCCAGAAATGTGTCCAAAGCATATTCTGCATGTTTTTGCCACCAATAAACAGGTGGATGGCCATAACTCTGCGATGCTGGAACTGTTTCATAAGGACATTGTGCAGATTGACGCGGATGACTACAAGAAAGACAAAGGAACTGGCAGAATGGCAAGGCAAGCTTCCCCTGTGCAAGGCGCTAAGAATGAGCTCCCGGACTCAATCAAAGTTGCCTTGGGTGCTCGTGTTATGATCACACGGAACGTTGATGTTCAATCAGGTCTGTGCAACGGGATGTTTGCAAAAGTTGTCAAATTGGTGAACTATCCAAATGAAGCCCGTGTCCAGAAACTTGGGTTGGAACTCGATCATGTGAGTAACACAGCGCGTGCTGCTAACCCCGTGTACATTGACAGACTGGAGGAGAAGCTGAACAAGGCTGGAGTGACGCGCCGACAGTTTCCCATCAAGCTTGCTTTTGCCTGCACGATCCACAAGGTACAAGGCATGACAACGTCACAGGCTGCAGTTTCGCTGAGAGGTGTTTTCGAACACGGCATGGGGTACGTAGCTCTGAGTAGAGTGACTTCGCTCAGTGGTCTGCATATTCTGCATATGGATGAGAGAAGGCTTCATGCAAATCCACAAATCACTGCTGCTCTTGCTGAGATGGCAGAGGATTCTTTGGAGAGCGTCATGCCCCTCCTTCACGTGATGCCGTCGGTAGATCGGGCAAATCACCTGGTTGTCGTCCATCATAACACCGAAGGGCTGTCTTGTCACGTGCAAGATATCGTGTCTCATCACGAACTGCTTTTCGCTGATGTTTTGTGCTTCACAGAGACACACCTCCAAGGATCAGTGGCCGATGGACGTGCTTGCTTGGAAGGCTACACGATGTTTTGCAGGAACCGAAGTGATTCTTACACAAACTGTCCTGACTTGGCTACAAAACGTGGTGGCGGCGTAGGTATTTGTGTCAAAAGTCACATCGCGGCCCAGGAAAAGAAATACGTTCAGGGTGTGACCGACATTGAATTTGTTGTGGTGATGTTGGGATCACCGGTGTTTGAGTGATGTTCCAGTTATTTATTTTCTTTCTGTGTGTTCGCAATTGTCATGGTGATTGTTCTGGTGTTTTTTAACTCGGCTGTATGTATTTGTTTGTTCACGCTGATTTCTCCGACTGCCCGAAATTTTCCATATTCTCAGTTTATGTGTATATCTGTCATCTCAGGGACACGAAGAAAGAATCCGATCTGGCGAAAGCCCGTGCGGCTCTGGACTCAGAGGCCACAGAGCGTGAACGTCTGCAGGTGAAGTTGTCCAAGCTGAAGATTGATTTTGACGAGCTGGAAGCAAGGTGAGGCCCGCCCGGCCATTTTATCAAAAATATGCCAACAACAAAATGGATAGTGGATATTAGTGCTGACACAATTGCTTTGCTGCTGGGGCCACACCCCAAGGAAAATCCTCCTCGTGACTAATTGCAGCTCAATTGGACTTTCAGTTAACCATCCCATATGTGGGACTCACGATGGGATCACCGGTGTTTGAGTGATGTTCCAGTTATTTATTTTCTTTCTGTGTGTTCGCATTTGTCATGGTGATAATACTAGCCAACTTACATTGGCTCCCGGTCCATTTAAGATGTGACTTCAAGGTTCTTCTACTAACCTATAAATCGCTGCATGGCTTAGCGCCTTCATATCTCGTCGACCTAGTTGTTCCTTATGTTCCGTCTCGTAACCTTCGTTCGCAAAACGCTACCCTTTTAGCGACACCGAGGGCCAAGAAAATGTCTGCAGGCTCTAGAGCATTTTCTATTCGGGCTCCAGAGCTTTGGAATGCCCTACCAATGGATATTAGGACTGCTACCTCAGTAGAAACATTTAAGACACGTTTAAAGACACATTTCTATGACATGGCCTTTAACTAACCTGTAGTGGCCGATTCGGCTGGAGTTTGTTTTCTCTCCCTCTCCACCCCCTCCCTCCCCCCTCCCCGGCCGGGGAGGTGGTTAGGTGGCACCCATGCTGACAGCGGCTATCTGGATTCTCGTGGGCCAATTCAGGGTGGGGGAACTGCAGCTCAACCTCCTCGAAGACACTGCCAGGACAATTGAGGGCTCCTTCGGCAGCCCTCTGCTATGACATGGACATCCACTTTTTATTTAATTGATTTTCATGTTGTACCATTTGTGCCCTCTCTGCATCCATTTCAACCTGGTGATCCTGAAAGGGGGATCCTTCCATCTGTGGTCCCTTCTCAAGGTTTCTCATTTTCCCCTGGTAGGGGTTTTTAAGTTTTTCCTTGCCCTTTTGGGAGCTTAAGATCAGGGGATGCTTTGAGAATAATTGTCAATTTCTATGTGAAGCCCTTTGAGACTGCTTGTGATTTAGGGCTATACAAATAAACTTGACTTGACTTGATTGTTCTGGTGTTTTTTTAACTCGGCTGTATGTATTTGTTTGTTCACGCTGATTTCTCCGACTGCCCGAAATTTTCCATATTCTCAGTTTATGTGTATATCTGTCATCACAGGGACACGAAGAAAGAATCCAATCTGGCGAAAGCCCGTGCGGCTCTGGACTCAGAGGCCACAGAGCGTGAACGTCTGCAGGTGAAGTTGTCCAAGCTGAAGATTGATTTTGACGAGCTGGAAGCAAGGTGAGGCCCGCCCGGCCATTTTATCAAAAATATGCCAACAACAAAATGGATAGTGGATATTAGTGCTAACATAATTGCTTTGCTGCTGGGGCCACACCCCAAGGAAAATCCTCCTCGTGACTAATTGCAGCTCAATTGGACTTTCAGTTAACCATCCCATAGTCGCACATCAATATAAATAGCGCATTTGACTGCGTCGAGGGTTTAATACTGTTTTTGCTCAGGAAGTCGCATCACATTCAAATCCTTAAAGATGAGCTGGAGTTTGAAAAGAAGCTGCATTCCGCGGTCGGTAATTACCATCACTATAGCTTATTTAATTAATGAAAATAAAGCTGAGTCATTCTCACGTCTCACGTAGGACTTGCGCATGGTCCAAAGCCAGCACGAGTCTCGCATGGTGGAGTTGGAAGCCGGCCAAAAAGTGAAAGATCTGGAGGAGGCTCTGTCTACAGAGAGGGAGCGGACCCAGAACAAGGAGGAGAGGTCTTTTTACAGCTTTAGAACATACCACAACGTTTGCTCTCATAGCAATTAATGTCTCCACGTTTGTCCCCAGGGTACGCCAAACCATGTCGGCCAGCAAAAAGAGGAAACGTCCGAAGGACAGCGAGGGTTTGAGCTCGGGCGGATGCAATGTGCCTCGTCCTAAAATCGCCCAGCAGGTCACTGTGGATGAGCAGCAGGTCACTGTGGATGAGCAGCAGGTCACTCTGGATGAGGTGGACTCGTACGGCAAATATGTCAGACTCCGCAATACAGTTGATGAGGTCAGTGGATGTGTCACAGGGGAACATCTTACGAAATTTGCACATTTTCCAGTAACGACTAACCTGTTGAGATCAATTTCAACTATTAGGATCAGAATTTGGGGAACTGGCAGGTGAAGCTCCAGATTGGATCTTCTGCTCCCATCGTATTCAAGTTTGCCGCAGAATTCATCCTGAAGGCCCACGAGAGTGTCACGGTAATCAATCTTATCTGGAAGATCTCAGATACAAGGTGCTCAATATTTCAATGACCTTTACATGCATCAGATCTGGGCGGCTGACGCTGGCCGAAACCACAATCCTCCCTCTGATCTAGTCTGGGAGACACAGTCCAACTGGGGACCCGTAGGCCAGGTCCACTTTACCTTGATCAACGCCAACGGAGAGGTGACACATCTTTCAAGCGACAAGAAGCAATATTTCTCTTTTGACGTCCGTTTTTCTTCTGGGAAATAAGGATGAGCAAAGCCACTGGCGCACGTTTGGAAGATGATGATGGAAATTCCACTTCCACCGTGGGATAGAGGAAATGGAATTTCGGTTTCTTGTGTGTCTTGACATATGAAGGGATTGACAATAAAGCAGACTTTGACTTTTGACATGGTCACATTATAAAAATATTGTATAACAATACAATTAAATGGGCTTTTTTTTAATAAAATCTGCTCCGACCTGTTGTGAAATTTAATTGAAATAATTGAAATAAAATTGTTGTTCTTCAAAAATGATTGAATTTGTCTTTTTTCATTCTGTGTAATTACAGTCTGCTGTATGCACCAAAAAAGAAAAGAGTGTAATATCGGTTTCATCAGTATATAATTGAAACCGGAAGGTATTCGGAAATCCCTGCGGTCAGCAGAATATATAATGGCTGTGCAATGAGAAGTCAAGACATGTTCCACGAGAGCAGGCGGTCAAGGCAAGAGTAATCTCGACGCAACATGCCCAACATGTGTAAGTCAGTGATGAATGTTTCCTGAATTTTCTTCCTCTTTTGCCATTCATTCATGATTTTCTTCTGCTTCCGCATTAGACACGCAAATTCTCGCGGTGGGCTTGGTGGCTTTTCTAGTACTGCGAGCCAATGGCGCTCCGTTGACAGAAGCGACCACCGTCTTGCCATCAAGCGACACCTCAAGTGAGGAGGAAACGGCGCCCTCTGACCTGCTGACCTCTGCTCATGTTTGGGACTCGGTTCTGGGTACCGCTAAAGAACACCAGAAAGCTGTAAGTGGAAATTCAGAAAGCACCTTCATTGTCTTCTCCTGGCTGTAAAACATATCTGACTTGTGACTAATTTCAATATCAGTTTGATGATGAATTCCAAAACAATGTCAACTTTCATTTACTGGAGCACTACAAAGCACCTCAGTTTCCAGCAAACTGCCCCAGCTCCAACTTTAGCAAGGTAAGAACCAGAAATGGAAAACCACCAGAGGTGGGAGAAAATACAGACACTGACACTTTCCATAATTGTTTGCTAGCATCGGCTTGACTTTTATGCGTAGGTTGAATAGATATTTGTTTTTTAACTGACCTAAATATTCTTTTTTCCAGGAGGCTTGCCTGCACAGGCTGGCCCAAGGTCTGTCCACTTACATAATTCTTCTCAAGCACGTGGAGAAGGAATATCCCGGCAGTAAAATTCTGTCTGAGGCCAAACACTACTCTGAACTCCTGCTCTACAATATCAAACAAAAGGTTGGCCAGTGTGACAATTTAGGGATAGGAAATGAATTTTGCTGTTACTATAATACCTATTTTGACATTGTGTTGCTTACTCTTGTCCGGCAGATGAAAAAACCAGAAGAGGTCACAGGCCTGAGTAGCAATGAGGAAGAGAGCCTATTGAGGTCACTGTACCACCCCGATGCTTTCCACAGAAAGATGACGGCGGACAACATCCTGCGGAAGCTCTACATCTTCATTGTTGACGGCGAGAGGGCGCTGAGGCGCAAAGAACGGCGAAGGGGAAAACATGCCAAGGTCTTCGCCATGTTTAGTTTATTGCGGTAGTCACGTCCGCCACTGAAGCCCGTCGGAAATGTTGGGCAAAACATGAAGTGAATTAAGTTGTTGGATCTGCACTGACGTGTCGTAACCCACTGACGGATTGATGATGTATTTGTTTTTGCATGACGCACTGAGTTTTTTAATTTTTTTATTCTGTAGATAACCTATTTATTGCTCATTCAAAAAAGCCATTGTGAATCTAAGACCTTATTTATTGCAAACAGTCGTATGAATTATTTAAAGAAGATATTTATTACATATTATTGTTTTTATACTTGAAGGCATGATAATTATATTTATTTTTTAACGGAATGTATTTTTAAAACATGAATAAAACTATTTGCTTACTTGTGAATTGAACTACTTGATTTATAACACTTTGGCAGGTGTCTTTTGAGAATTTCACTTATTAGATTGAACTACAGAAATCTCTTTTTCTGAGATTCAAAGACATCGTATATATATATATATATATATATATATTTGCAAAACTGAAATATCGTAAGGCCACTTATGGGCTTTACTGTCAGACATTTATTGACAAAAACATGGAACAGACTTCAAGACAATGTCGTAACAATAACAAATAAATATCTCAGACCAAATTGACTTTCGGGTGGCCAACTCGTCGTGGTCTTCGGGTGGATGTTGTTGATGCAGGTGCACGTCATCCTTCTTCAACCCCAAAGTAAACTGAAACGAAGCAAAAACAGCCAACGATACATATGTCATTGTTGTTTTTGACTTAATCTGCCATTTTTTTTAAGGTTCTCTTTCTACATATTTACCAAACACAAGCGATACATTAACTTCAATACAAAAAAAGGGCACTACCTCAAATACAACTTAGAAAACAGTTTGACTGAAATGGTAGTCATTCAATAAATAAATATACGCACATTTTCTTTTTCAAATTGCAGCCTTTGCGGTTTTGAAAATTGCAGTTGATCAGATTGCAACGTCGACTTGAATTCTATTCATCTCTCAGTTTTAATGCACAGACAGACACACGAGAGAAAACGCTGACACAGAAGCAGTGGATGACGCAAATCAGTGTTGCCGCAAGCAGACCTGTTGCTGAGATTGTCTCATGTGTTGAGACGAGCGACACTAGACGGTGTTCAGGTGAACGTCACCACCAAGAATTTACCGATAACGACAGTGGAGTGGTTTTCACTACAGGTAAACAGCTGGCAAATGTGACAAAAATTCCAAAATCTCGTAGAGAAAAGTTCCTACGACAAATAAAAGCACAAGAAAAGTTAAAAGAAAAATTGGAAGTGAGACGTAAAAAACAGGAACTAAAGAGAATGATGAAAAACTCTAAAGAGAGGGAACAGTACAGTCAAATTGCAGAGGTAAGACAAAGGAAATTGGGTTATATTAGAACCCGTTATCAACAGGACAAGCGTTTTTGTGCCAAACAAAAGTCCTATTTTACACAACGTTGTCAGACGGATCATGAGTTTAAGAAGAAAAACCTTTCCCGTTTCTCACGTCGTTATAGGACAGATGAGTGTTTTACGATGAGACGACGCGCTTACATCACAGAACGTTACCGTGATGATGTTGGGTTTCGAAACAGGCAGCGCTCTTACATGACACGCCGTTATTTAAACAACCCTCAATTCCGATTAAAACATCAGGAAATCATGAGGCGCATAATGGCAAAAAAATCTGATTCACTGAAGACCAAAACAATGCGCAGAGTAAGTACGCTTTTGAAAAAATACTAAGTCATAAACCGACTATGTAGGGAGCGAAATGACTGTGTGCTCATGAAAGCTGTTGAGGTATTCAAAGCCCAAATTAAGAATGGCCCCACATTTGTCTGCACTGTTTGCCACAGAGCATTGTTTCCGAACCAAGTACGCGCTTGTCAACGTAGATTTTATAAGAAAAACAGACATGTTGTTGCAAGTTGTCTCACGGGACAATTTGTCCATATCTGTGATGATGAATGTCAGGCCTCGTGCAGCGTACCAGCTGAAAGAAAACTGGAGTGGATATGTCACACTTGCTATAGTCACCTCAAAGATGGTAAAATGCCTGCACTTGCTGTTGCGAACAATCTCACACTCTCTGATATTCCAAAGGAACTGTGTGGATTGAACATACTGGAGAGACACCTCATTTCCAAATGCATATCATTTGCCAAAATTGTACCTCTTCCCAAAGGTCAACAACGAGCCATTCGTGGAAATGTGGTGTGCGTGCCATCGGAAGTACAAGAGACGGTCAATGTCTTGCCCAGACTAAGAAGTAAGTCACAGATGTTGAGAGTGAAACTGAAGAGACGGCTTTGCTACAAAGGCCATCAGTTTTTTCAAACTGTCACTTGGTCTAAGCTAATGAGCGCTCTGATGAAACTGAAACAAGTCCATCCACAGTACAGAGACATAACCATTCGCGACGATGCGGACCTTTGCGACCCAACCCTCACTGACGATGAGAGCAGCTCCGATGAAGCGCAAATGAGCGACAGTGAGTACAATGAGGAAGCTCTGGAGGAGATGTACAGATTTGAAAGTGATGCTCTGTGTGGGATGAACAGTGACTCTCAACATGACAACAGTGGTAACAAACAGCAACAAGAAAATTCGGAAGACGGTGATCAACCAAATGGTGGAGTGATACTTGAATCATGTCTCCAACCCAATGATGTGGCAGAGGAAATTATGAGTTTTACAGAGGGCATTTATTGTGTTGCTCCTGCAGAAAGAAACAACCCAGTAAGTTTTTTCAAGACTCCCAAGCTTGAGGCCATGGCTTTTCCGGTGCAGTTTCCCACTGGTCACAACACCCTCGATGAAGAGAGAGCAATAAAACTCACACCAAGCAAATATTTCAAAACCCGTCTGTGTTGCGTGGATGAACGCTTTGCTCGAGATACCAACTACTTGTTCTTTGCCCAGTTTGTGACTGAAATTTACCAGGCAACGTCGAGCATGACAATACAGCTGCGCAAAGGTAAGCCTTTTACGAGGGATGGTCGAAGGATAAACAATGCCATGCTTCAGGACAAACGTGAAGTTGAGAAACTGGTGCGCAGCAAAGATGCTGTCCGTGCTTTTGCACATTTTCTGCTGCCGAAATGCGTTGTGACGACGATGCGCATGTTTGACAAGCGTGTGGAAGCTCTGTTCAGAGATTTGATCCTCTCTCCGGCGCAACCGATTGGTGAGGTCGTCGACTACTTTTACCGACTGGAGTTTCAACACAGAGGAAGTCCTCACATTCATTGCCTCATATGGGTTCGAGGTGCCCCTGTATTTGAGGAAGCCACGGATGGAGCCATCTGTCATTTTGTGTCTCGCTACATCTCGGCCGAGCTGCCGGACCCGCAGAAGGAACCGGAATTGTACAAAAAGGTCACAGAGGTTCAGATGCACAGCAAAAGTCACTCCAAATCGTGCGTCAAACACCAAGGTGCAAATTGCCGCTTTGGATTCCCCAAACAACCGTGCGATGAAACAATGATCGTCAGACCTGCGCCCGTCGACGACGACAATCGAGATCAACGCAATGACGATCGGTTGGCGTCGAATGCCAAGCTTGTTCCCGTGCTAAATCTGCTGAATGAGCCTGAAACGGCATCCCTGACTTTGCCTCAGCTAGTGGCTAAATGTAAGCTCACCGGTGACGAGTACATGAACTGTTTGCGCATGACGGCCTCGTCGAGTTCTGTCGTGCTTAAGCGAGAACCGAAAGACTGCTGGGTCAACAACTACAACCGCCATTTGCTTCTTGCCTGGGATGGAAACCTGGACATCCAATACATCCTGAATGCCTACTCTTGCATCGCATACATCTGCAGCTACATCAGCAAGGCTGAACACGGTCTGAGCCAATACCTGAAATCGGTCATTGAAAACTCCCGCTGCGCAAATGTCAACGAGAGCGATGAAATGAAGCAAATTATGCAAGCGTACTCCAAGAAAAGAGAAGTGAGTGCTCAGGAATGCGTCGCACGTGCGTGCGGCTTGCATATGAAACAGTCCTCCCGCATGGTGGTGGTATTTGTACAAACGAGTGACAATGCGCTGGAAATGAGTTATCCTCTCTCGCTCCTTGAGGGCAAAACGCAGGAATCTCATGAAGTGTGGATGACTGGCCTGCCGGAAAAATACAAATCCAGACCTCAAACAGAGGAATTTGAAGTCATGTGCTTGGCTGATTTTGCATCAATGTGCAGAATTGTTTATGGCAAACAAGCCAAAGGTAAGAATGTTTTGCCTCTGCTGAACGACATGGGCTTTGTCCAGAAAAGAACAGAAAAACATGCGGTCATCAAATACTGCAAATACTCTGAACAAAAGAATCCGGAGGAATATTACTGCTCCTTGCTCAAGCTGTACCTGCCTCATCGTGCTGATTGCCAATTAAAATCTGAACGCTGTCCTTCCTATCAGTTGTTTCATGATAACGCCTGTGTACAGTTACCGTATAACGACTCTGTGGAGCGCGTGTGCCAAATTGTCAGAAGGAACAGAGAAAGGTATGAGAAATACAGTCGAGACATTGACAACGCCATCCAAGAGGTGGAGGAGAGTGGGCTCGTCATAAACGAATGGTGCCACCTGGCTCCCGAGAGTGAGTTGCAAAGACTCGAATGCGTTGAGGAAATGAACGCGAGAGATGAACCGAACGACAACGTGGAGGAAAATGTCCCGGACTATAACGTCAGGTCCAAAACAACGCAAATGTCCATCGTGACAGAGGCTGCAGCCATCGATCCCGCAGTGTTACGCGACATGTATCGTAACCTGAACCAAAAGCAAGCGTCCGTCTTCTACAAGGTCAGAGATTGGTGCATAAAACGTGTGTGTAGCTCAAAGCCCATTGAGCAGTTCTTCTACCACATCAACGGTGGCGCCGGGACCGGCAAATCGCATCTGATCAAGTGTATCCACGCAGAGGCTACCAAAATACTGCAGAGACTACCACGACTGGCTGAGGAGGCCGACATTTCCAAGCAAACGGTTGTTCTCGCAGCTTTCACTGGCACGGCGGCGTTCAACATTTCCGGGGCAACGTTGCATTGTCTACTCAAACTGCCGAGAAGTCTCAAACCCCCGTACCACGGGCTGGGCAATAAACTGGACGAAGTCAGAGCCGAGCTGTCCATCGCCGAAATACTCATCATCGATGAGATTTCCATGGTGTCGAAAGACCTCTTTGCCTACGTGAATGCCAGGTTGAAACAAATCAAAGGAATTAATTTACCTTTCGGTGGCATGTCTGTTCTTGCTGTTGGAGATTTCTTTCAGCTCCCTCCCGTGAGACAGTCCAAACCTCTGTGCGTGTACGATCCTACGCGGCTGGACCACTGGCGTGACGACTTCAAAAAGATCACGCTCACCGCCATCATGAGGCAGAAAGACGATGTCGCCTTTGCCGAACTGCTGAACCGACTCCGCGTCAAAGAAAAGTCAGATGAACTGTCGGAAATGGACAGAGCTCTCCTTGCCACGAGGTACACTTCCCCAGAAATGTGTCCAAAGCATATTCTGCATGTTTTTGCCACCAATAAACAGGTGGATGGCCATAACTCTGCGATGCTGGAACTGTTTCATAAGGACATTGTGCAGATTGACGCGGATGACTACAAGAAAGACAAAGGAACTGGCAGAATGGCAAGGCAAGCTTCCCCTGTGCAAGGCGCTAAGAATGAGCTCCCGGACTCAATCAAAGTTGCCTTGGGTGCTCGTGTTATGATCACACGGAACGTTGATGTTCAATCAGGTCTGTGCAACGGGATGTTTGCAAAAGTTGTCAAATTGGTGAACTATCCAAATGAAGCCCGTGTCCAGAAACTTGGGTTGGAACTCGATCATGTGAGTAACACAGCGCGTGCTGCTAACCCCGTGTACATTGACAGACTGGAGGAGAAGCTGAACAAGGCTGGAGTGACGCGCCGACAGTTTCCCATCAAGCTTGCTTTTGCCTGCACGATCCACAAGGTACAAGGCATAACAACGTCACAGGCTGCAGTTTCGCTGAAAGGTGTTTTCGAACACGGCATGGGGTACGTAGCTCTGAGTAGAGTGACTTCGCTCAGTGGTCTGCATATTCTGCATATGGATGAGAGAAGGCTTCATGCAAATCCACAAATCACTGCTGCTCTTGCTGAGATGGCAGAGGATTCTTTGGAGAGCGTCATGCCCCTCCTTCACGTGATGCCGTCGGTAGATCGGGCAAATCACCTGGTTGTCGTCCATCATAACACCGAAGGGCTGTCTTGTCACATGCAAGATATCGTGTCTCATCACGAACTGCTTTTCGCTGATGTTTTGTGCTTCACAGAGACACACCTCCAAGGATCAGTGGCCGATGGACGTGCTTGCTTGGAAGGCTACACGATGTTTTGCAGGAACTGAAGTGATTCTTACACAAACTGTCCTGACTTGGCTACAAAACGTGGTGGCGGCGTAGGTATTTGTGTTAAAAGTCACATCGCGGCCCAGGAAAAGAAATACGTTCAGGGTGTGACCGACATTGAATTTGTTGTGGTGATGTTGGGATCACCGGTGTTTGAGTGATGTTCCAGTTATTTATTTTCTTTCTGTGTGTTCGTAATTGTCATGGTGATTGTTCTGGTGTTTTTTTAACTCGGCTGTATGTATTTGTTTGTTCACGCTGATTTCTCCGACTGCCCGAAATTTTCCATATTCTCAGTTTATGTGTATATCTGTCATCTCAGGGACACGAAGAAAGAATCCGATCTGGCGAAAGCCCGTGCGGCTCTGGACTCAGAGGCCACAGAGCGTGAACGTCTGCAGGTGAAGTTTTCCAAGCTGAAGATTGATTTTGACGAGCTGGAAGCAAGGTGAGGCCCGCCCGGCCATTTTATCAAAAATATGCCAACAACAAAATGGATAGTGGATATTAGTGCTGACACAATTGCTTTGCTGCTGGGGCCACACCCCAAGGAAAATCCTCCTCGTGACTAATTGCAGCTCAATTGGACTTTCAGTTAACCATCCCATATGTGGGACTCACAATGGGATCACCGGTGTTTGAGTGATGTTCCAGTTATTTATTTTCTTTCTGTGTGTTCGCATTTGTCATGGTGATAATACTAGCCAACTTACATTGGCTCCCGGTCCATTTAAGATGTGACTTCAAGGTTCTTCTACTAACCTATAAATCGCTGCATGGCTTAGCGCCTTCATATCTCGTCGACCTAGTTGTTCCTTATGTTCCGTCTCGTAACCTTCGTTCGCAAAACGCTACCCTTTTAGCGACACCGAGGGCCAAGAAAATGTCTGCAGGCTCTAGAGCATTTTCTATTCGGGCTCCAGAGCTTTGGAATGCCCTACCAATGGATATTAGGACTGCTACCTCAGAAGAAACATTTAAGACACGTTTAAAGACACATTTCTATGACATGGCCTTTAACTAACCTGTAGTGGCCGATTCGGCTGGAGTTTGTTTTCTCTCCCTCTCCACCCCCTCCCTCCCCCCTCCCCGGCCGGGGAGGTGGTTAGGTGGCACCCATGCTGACAGCGGCTATCTGGATTCTCGTGGGCCAATTCAGGATGGGGGAACTGCAGCTCAACCTCCTCGAAGACACTGCCAGGACAATTGAGGGCTCCTTCGGCAGCCCTCTGCTATGACATGGACATCCACTTTTTATTTAATTGATTTTCATGTTGTACCATTTGTGCCCTCTCTGCATCCATTTCAACCTGGTGATCCTGAAAGGGGGATCCTTCCATCTGTGGTCCCTTCTCAAGGTTTCTCATTTTCCCCTGGTAGGGGTTTTTAAGTTTTTCCTTGCCCTTTTGGGAGCTTAAGATCAGGGGATGCTTTGAGAATAATTGTCAATTTCTGTCTATGTGAAGCCCTTTGAGACTGCTTGTGATTTAGGGCTATACAAATAAACTTGACTTGACTTGATTGTTCTGGTGTTTTTTTAACTCGGCTGTATGTATTTGTTTGTTCACGCTGATTTCTCCGACTGGCCGAAATTTTCCATATTCTCAGTTTATGTGTATATCTGTCATCACAGGGACACGAAGAAAGAATCCAATCTGGCGAAAGCCCGTGCGGCTCTGGACTCAGAGGCCACAGAGCGTGAACGTCTGCAGGTGAAGTTGTCCAAGCTGAAGATTGATTTTGACGAGCTGGAAGCAAGGTGAGGCCCGCCCGGCCATTTTATCAAAAATATGCCAACAACAAAATGGATAGTGGATATTAGTGCTGACATAATTGCTTTGCTGCTGGGGCCACACCCCAAGGAAAATCCTCCTCGTGACTAATTGCAGCTAAATTGGACTTTCAGTTAACCATCCCATAGTCGCACATCAATATAAATAGCGCATTTGACTGCGTCGAGGGTTTAATACTGTTTTTGCTCAGGAAGTCGCATCACATTCAAATCCTTAAAGATGAGCTGGAGTTTGAAAAGAAGCTGCATTCCGCGGTCGGTAATTACCATCACTATCGCTTATTTAATTAATGAAAATAAAGCTGAGTCATTCTCACGTCTCACGTAGGACTTGCGCATGGTCCAAAGCCAGCACGAGTCTCGCATGGTGGAGTTGGAAGCCGGCCAAAAAGTGAAAGATCTGGAGGAGGCTCTGTCTACAGAGAGGGAGCGGACCCAGAACAAGGAGGAGAGGTCTTTTTACAGCTTTAGAACATACCACAACGTTTGCTCTCATAGCAATTAATGTCTCCACGTTTGTCCCCAGGGTACGCCAAACCATGTCGGCCAGCAAAAAGAGGAAACGTCCGAAGGACAGCGAGGGTTTGAGCTCGGGCGGATGCAATGTGCCTCGTCCTAAAATCGCCCAGCAGGTCACTGTGGATGAGCAGCAGGTCACTGTGGATGAGCAGCAGGTCATTCTGGATGAGGTGGACTCGTACGGCAAATATGTCAGACTCCGCAATACAGTTGATGAGGTCAGTGGATGTGTCACAGGGGAACATCTTACGAAATTTGCACATTTTCCAGTAACGACTAACCTGTTGAGATCAATTTCAACTATTAGGATCAGAATTTGGGGAACTGGCAGGTGAAGCTCCAGATTGGATCTTCTGCTCCCATCGTATTCAAGTTTGCCGCAGAATTCATCCTGAAGGCCCACGAGAGTGTCACGGTAATCAATCTTATCTGGAAGATCTCAGATACAAGGTGCTCAATATTTCAATGACCTTTACATGCATCAGATCTGGGCGGCTGACGCTGGCCGAAACCACAATCCTCCCTCTGATCTAGTCTGGGAGACACAGTCCAACTGGGGACCCGTAGGCCAGGTCCACTTTACCTTGATCAACGCCAACGGAGAGGTGACACATCTTTCAAGCGACAAGAAGCAATATTTCTCTTTTGACGTCCGTTTTTCTTCCAGGAAATAAGGATGAGCAAAGCCACTGGCGCACGTTTGGAAGATGATGATGGAAATTCCACTTCCACCGTGGGATAGAGGAAATGGAATTTCGGTTTCTTGTGTGTCTTGACATATGAAGGGATTGACAATAAAGCAGACTTTGACTTTTGACATGGTCACATTATAAAAATATTGTATAACAATACAATTAAATGGGCTTTTTTTTAATAAAATCTGCTCCGACCTGTTGTGAAATTTAATTGAAATAATTGAAATAAAATTGTTCTTCAAAAATGATTGAATTTGTCTTTTTTCATTCTGTGTAATTACATTCTGCTGTATGCACAAAAAAAGAAAAGAATGTAATATCGGTTTCATCAGTATATAATTGAAACCGGAAGGTATTCGGAAATCCCTGCGGTCAGTAGAATATATAACGGCTGTGCAATGAGAAGTCAAGACATGTTCCACGAGAGCAGGCGGTCAAGGCAAGAGTAATCTCGACGCAACATGCCCAACATGTGTAAGTCAGTGTTTCCTGAATTTTCTTCCTCTTTTGCCATTCATTCATGATTTTCTTCTGCTTCCGCATTAGACACGCAAATTCTCGCGGTGGGCTTGGTGGCTTTTCTAGTACTGCGAGCCAATGGCGCTCCGTTGACAGAAGCGACCACCGTCTTGCCATCAAGCGACACCTCAAGTGAGGAGGAAACGGCGCCCTCTGACCTGCTGACCTCTGCTCATGTTTGGGACTCGGTTCTGGGTACCGCTAAAGAACACCAGAAAGCTGTAAGTGGAAATTCAGAAAGCACCTTCATTGTCTTCTCCTGGCTGTAAAACATATCTGACTTGTGACTAATTTCAATATCAGTTTGATGATGAATTCCAAAACAATGTCAACTTTCATTTACTGGAGCACTACAAAGCACCTCAGTTTCCAGCAAACTGCCCCAGCTCCAACTTTAGCAAGGTAAGAACCAGAAATGGAAAACCACCAGAGGTGGGAGAAAATACAGACACTGACACTTTCCATAATTGTTTGCTAGCATCGGCTTGACTTTTATGCGTAGGTTGAATAGATATTTGTTTTTTAACTGACCTAAATATTCTTTTTTCCAGGAGGCTTGCCTGCACAGGCTGGCCCAAGGTCTGTCCACTTACATAATTCTTCTCAAGCACGTGGAGAAGGAATATCCCGGCAGTAAAATTCTGTCTGAGGCCAAACACTACTCTGAACTCCTGCTCTACAATATCAAACAAAAGGTTGGCCAGTGTGACAATTTAGGGATAGGAAATGAATTTTGCTGTTACTATAATACCTATTTTGACATTGTGTTGCTTACTCTTGTCTGGCAGATGAAAAAACCAGAAGAGGTCACAGGCCTGAGTAGCAATGAGGAAGAGAGCCTATTGAGGTCACTGTACCACCCCGATGCTTTCCACAGAAAGATGACGGCGCACAACATCCTGCGGAAGCTCTACATCTTCATTGTTGACGGCGAGAGGGCGCTGAGGCGCAAAGAACGGCGAAGGGGAAAACATGCCAAGGTCTTCGCCATGTTTAGTTTATTGCGGTAGTCACGTCCGCCACTGAAGCCCGTCGGAAATGTTGGGCAAAACATGAAGTGAATTAAGTTGTTGGATCTGCACTGACGTGTCGTAACCCACTGACGGATTGATGATGTATTTGTTTTTGCATGACGCACTGAGTTTTTTAATTTTTTTATTCTGTAGATAACCTATTTATTGCTCATTCAAAAAAGCCATTGTGAATCTAAGACCTTATTTATTGCAAACAGTCGTATGAATTATTTAAAGAAGATATTTATTACATATTATTGTTTTTATACTTGAAGGCATGATAATTATATTTATTTTTTAAACGGAATGTATTTTTAAAACATGAATAAAACTATTTGCTTACTTGTGAATTGAACTACTTGATTTATAACACTTTGGCAGGTGTCTTTTGAGAATTTCACTTATTAGATTGAACTACAGAAATCTCTTTTTCTGAGATTCAAAGACATCGTATATATATATATATATATATATATATATATATATATTTGCAAAACTGAAATATCGTAAGGCCACTTATGGGCTTTACTGTCAGACATTTATTGACAAAAACATGGAACAGACTTCAAGACAATGTCGTAACAATAACAAATAAATATCTCAGACCAAATTGACTTTCGGGTGGCCAACTCGTCGTGGTCTTCGGGTGGATGTTGTTGATGCAGGTGCACGTCATCCTTCTTCAACCCCAAAGTAAACTGAAACGAAGCAAAAACAGCCAACGATACATATGTCATTGTTGTTTTTGACTTAATCTGCCATCTTTTTTAAGGTTCTCTTTCTACATATTTACCAAACACAAGCGATACATTAACTTCAATACAAAAAAAGGGCACTACCTCAAATACAACTTAGAAAACAGTTTGACTGAAATGGTAGTCATTCAATAAATAAATATACGCACATTTTCTTTTTCAAATTGCAGCCTTTGCGGTTTTGAAAATTGCAGTTGATCAGATTGCAACGTCGACTTGAATTCTATTCATCTCTCAGTTTTAATGCACAGACAGACACACGAGAGAAAACGCTGACACAGAAGCAGTGGATGACGCAAATCCGTGTTGCCGCAAGCAGACCTGTTGCTGAGATTGTCTCATGTGTTGAGACGAGCGACACTAGACGGTGTTCAGGTGAACGTCACCACCAAGAATTTACCGATAACGACAGTGGAGTGGTTTTCACTACAGGTAAACAGCTGGCAAATGTGACAAAAATTCCAAAATCTCGTAGAGAAAAGTTCCTACGACAAATAAAAGCACAAGAAAAGTTAAAAGAAAAATTGGAAGTGAGACGTAAAAAACAGGAACTAAAGAGAATGATGAAAAACTCTAAAGAGAGGGAACAGTACAGTCAAATTGCAGAGGTAAGACAAAGGAAATTGGGTTATATTAGAACCCGTTATCAACAGGACAAGCGTTTTTGTGCCAAACAAAAGTCCTATTTTACACAACGTTGTCAGACGGATCATGAGTTTAAGAAGAAAAACCTTTCCCGTTTCTCACGTCGTTATAGGACAGATGAGTGTTTTACGATGAGACGACGCGCTTACATCACAGAACGTTACCGTGACGATGTTGGGTTTCGAAACAGGCAGCGCTCTTACATGACACGCCGTTATTTAAACAACCCTGAATTCCGATTAAAACATCAGGAAATCATGAGGCGCATAATGGCAAAAAAATCTGATTCACTGAAGACCAAAACAATGCGCAGAGTAAGTACGCTTTTGAAAAAATACTAAGTCATAAACCGACTATGTAGGGAGCGAAATGACTGTGTGCTCATGAAAGCTGTTGAGGTATTCAAAGCCCAAATTAAGAATGGCCCCACATTTGTCTGCACTGTTTGCCACAGAGCATTGTTTCCGAACCAAGTACGCGCTTGTCAACGTAGATTTTATAAGAAAAACAGACATGTTGTTGCAAGTTGTCTCACGGGACAATTTGTCCATATCTGTGATGATGAATGTCAGGCCTCGTGCAGCGTACCAGCTGAAAGAAAACTGGAGTGGATATGTCACACTTGCTATAGTCACCTCAAAGATGGTAAAATGCCTGCACTTGCTGTTGCGAACAATCTCACACTCTCTGATATTCCAAAGGAACTGTGTGGATTGAACATACTGGAGAGACACCTCATTTCCAAATGCATATCATTTGCCAAAATTGTACCTCTTCCCAAAGGTCAACAACGAGCCATTCGTGGAAATGTGGTGTGCGTGCCATCGGAAGTACAAGAGACGGTCAATGTCTTGCCCAGACTAAGAAGTAAGTCACAGATGTTGAGAGTGAAACTGAAGAGACGGCTTTGCTACAAAGGCCATCAGTTTTTTCAAACTGTCACTTGGTCTAAGCTAATGAGCGCTCTGATGAAACTGAAACAAGTCCATCCACAGTACAGAGACATAACCATTCGCGACGATGCGGACCTTTGCGACCCAACCCTCACTGACGATGAGAGCAGCTCCGATGAAGCGCAAATGAGCGACAGTGAGTACAATGAGGAAGCTCTGGAGGAGATGTACAGATTTGAAAGTGATGCTCTGTGTGGGATGAACAGTGACTCTCAACATGACAACAGTGGTAACAAACAGCAACAAGAAAATTCGGAAGACGGTGATCAACCAAATGGTGGAGTGAAACTTGAATCATGTCTCCAACCCAATGATGTGGCAGAGGAAATTATGAGTTTTACAGAGGGCATTTATTGTGTTGCTCCTGCAGAAAGAAACAACCCAGTAAGTTTTTTCAAGACTCCCAAGCTTGAGGCCATGGCTTTTCCGGTGCAGTTTCCCACTGGTCAGAACACCCTCGATGAAGAGAGAGCAATAAAACTCACACCAAGCAAATATTTCAAAACCCGTCTGTGTTGCGTGGATGAACGCTTTGCTCGAGATACCAACTACTTGTTCTTTGCCCAGTTTGTGACTGAAATTTACCAGGCAACGTCGAGCATGACAATACAGCTGCGCAAAGGTAAGCCTTTTACCAGGGATGGTCGAAGGATAAACAATGCCATGCTTCAGGACAAACGTGAAGTTGAGAAACTGGTGCGCAGCAAAGATGCTGTCCGATTCATGACACCGCTGAGAGGTACGCCGGCCTATTGGGAGAAAACCACCAAAGATCTTTTTGCTATGATCCGGCAGCTGGGCACACCCACGTGCTTTTGCACATTTTCTGCTGCCGAAATGCGTTGGGAAGAGGTCATCACCGCCATCAAAGCGCAACAAGGTGAAGTAGTGAATTTCACCCAACTTGACTGGGCTACCAAGTGTGAGATCCTACGCAGCAATCCTGTGACGACGATGCGCATGTTTGACAAGCGTGTGGAAGCTCTGTTCAGAGATTTGATCCTCTCTCCGGCGCAACCGATTGGTGAGGTCGTCGACTACTTTTACCGACTGGAGTTTCAACACAGAGGAAGTCCTCACATTCATTGCCTCATATGGGTTCGAGGTGCCCCTGTATTTGAGGAAGCCACGGATGGAGCCATCTGTCATTTTGTGTCTCGCTACATCTCGGCCGAGCTGCCGGACCCGCAGAAGGAACCGGAATTGTACAAAAAGGTCACAGAGGTTCAGATGCACAGCAAAAGTCACTCCAAATCGTGCGTCAAACACCAAGGTGCAAATTGCCGCTTTGGATTCCCCAAACAACCGTGCGATGAAACAATGATCGTCAGACCTGCGCCCGTCGACGACGACAATCGAGATCAACGCAATGACGATCGGTTGGCGTCGAATGCCAAGCTTGTTCCCGTGCTAAATCTGCTGAATGAGCCTGAAACGGCATCCCTGACTTTGCCTCAGCTAGTGGCTAAATGTAAGCTCACCGGTGACGAGTACATGAACTGTTTGCGCATGACGGCCTCGTCGAGTTCTGTCGTGCTTAAGCGAGAACCGAAAGACTGCTGGGTCAACAACTACAACCGCCATTTGCTTCTTGCCTGGGATGGAAACCTGGACATCCAATACATCCTGAATGCCTACTCTTGCATCGCATACATCTGCAGCTACATCAGCAAGGCTGAACACGGTCTGAGCCAATACCTGAAATCGGTCATTGAAAACTCCCGCTGCGCAAATGTCAACGAGAGCGATGAAATGAAGCAAATTATGCAAGCGTACTCCAAGAAAAGAGAAGTGAGTGCTCAGGAATGCGTCGCACGTGCGTGCGGCTTGCATATGAAACAGTCCTCCCGCATGGTGGTGGTATTTGTACAAACGAGTGACAATGCGCTGGAAATGAGTTATCCTCTCTCGCTCCTTGAGGGCAAAACGCAGGAATCTCATGAAGTGTGGATGACTGGCCTGCCGGAAAAATACAAATCCAGACCTCAAACAGAGGAATTTGAAGTCATGTGCTTGGCTGATTTTGCATCAATGTGCAGAATTGTTTATGGCAAACAAGCCAAAGGTAAGAATGTTTTGCCTCTGCTGAACGACATGGGCTTTGTCCAGAAAAGAACAGAAAAACATGCGGTCATCAAATACTGCAAATACTCTGAACAAAAGAATCCGGAGGAATATTACTGCTCCTTGCTCAAGCTGTACCTGCCTCATCGTGCTGATTGCCAATTAAAATCTGAACGCTGTCCTTCCTATCAGTTGTTTCATGATAACGCCTGTGTACAGTTACCGTATAACGACTCTGTGGAGCGCGTGTGCCAAATTGTCAGAAGGAACAGAGAAAGGTATGAGAAATACAGTCGAGACATTGACAACGCCATCCAAGAGGTGGAGGAGAGTGGGCTCGTCATAAACGAATGGTGCCACCTGGCTCCCGAGAGTGAGTTGCAAAGACTCGAATGCGTTGAGGAAATGAACGCGAGAGATGAACCGAACGACAACGTGGAGGAAAATGTCCCGGACTATAACGTCAGGTCCAAAACAACGCAAATGTCCATCGTGACAGAGGCTGCAGCCATCGATCCCGCAGTGTTACGCGACATGTATCGTAACCTGAACCAAAAGCAAGCGTCCGTCTTCTACAAGGTCAGAGATTGGTGCATAAAACGTGTGTGTAGCTCAAAGCCCATTGAGCAGTTCTTCTACCACATCAACGGTGGCGCCGGGACCGGCAAATCGCATCTGATCAAGTGTATCCACGCAGAGGCTACCAAAATACTGCAGAGACTACCACGACTGGCTGAGGAGGCCGACATTTCCAAGCAAACGGTTGTTCTCGCAGCTTTCACTGGCACGGCGGCGTTCAACATTTCCGGGGCAACGTTGCATTGTCTACTCAAACTGCCGAGAAGTCTCAAACCCCCGTACCACGGGCTGGGCAATAAACTGGACGAAGTCAGAGCCGAGCTGTCCATCGCCGAAATACTCATCATCGATGAGATTTCCATGGTGTCGAAAGACCTCTTTGCCTACGTGAATGCCAGGTTGAAACAAATCAAAGGAATTAATTTACCTTTCGGTGGCATGTCTGTTCTTGCTGTTGGAGATTTCTTTCAGCTCCCTCCCGTGAGACAGTCCAAACCTCTGTGCGTGTACGATCCTACGCGGCTGGACCACTGGCGTGACGACTTCAAAAAGATCACGCTCACCGCCATCATGAGGCAGAAAGACGATGTCGCCTTTGCCGAACTGCTGAACCGACTCCGCGTCAAAGAAAAGTCAGATGAACTGTCGGAAATGGACAGAGCTCTCCTTGCCACGAGGTACACTTCCCCAGAAATGTGTCCAAAGCATATTCTGCATGTTTTTGCCACCAATAAACAGGTGGATGGCCATAACTCTGCGATGCTGGAACTGTTTCATAAGGACATTGTGCAGATTGACGCGGATGACTACAAGAAAGACAAAGGAACTGGCAGAATGGCAAGGCAAGCTTCCCCTGTGCAAGGCGCTAAGAATGAGCTCCCGGACTCAATCAAAGTTGCCTTGGGTGCTCGTGTTATGATCACACGGAACGTTGATGTTCAATCAGGTCTGTGCAACGGGATGTTTGCAAAAGTTGTCAAATTGGTGAACTATCCAAATGAAGCCCGTGTCCAGAAACTTGGGTTGGAACTCGATCATGTGAGTAACACAGCGCGTGCTGCTAACCCCGTGTACATTGACAGACTGGAGGAGAAGCTGAACAAGGCTGGAGTGACGCGCCGACAGTTTCCCATCAAGCTTGCTTTTGCCTGCACGATCCACAAGGTACAAGGCATAACAACGTCACAGGCTGCAGTTTCGCTGAAAGGTGTTTTCGAACACGGCATGGGGTACGTAGCTCTGAGTAGAGTGACTTCGCTCAGTGGTCTGCATATTCTGCATATGGATGAGAGAAGGCTTCATGCAAATCCACAAATCACTGCTGCTCTTGCTGAGATGGCAGAGGATTCTTTGGAGAGCGTCATGCCCCTCCTTCACGTGATGCCGTCGGTAGATCGGGCAAATCACCTGGTTGTCGTCCATCATAACACCGAAGGGCTGTCTTGTCACATGCAAGATATCGTGTCTCATCACGAACTGCTTTTCGCTGATGTTTTGTGCTTCACAGAGACACACCTCCAAGGATCAGTGGCCGATGGACGTGCTTGCTTGGAAGGCTACACGATGTTTTGCAGGAACCGAAGTGATTCTTACACAAACTGTCCTGACTTGGCTACAAAACGTGGTGGCGGCGTAGGTATTTGTGTTAAAAGTCACATCGCGGCCCAGGAAAAGAAATACGTTCAGGGTGTGACCGACATTGAATTTGTTGTGGTGATGTTGGGATCACCGGTGTTTGAGTGATGTTCCAGTTATTTATTTTCTTTCTGTGTGTTCGTAATTGTCATGGTGATTGTTCTGGTGTTTTTTTAACTCGGCTGTATGTATTTGTTTGTTCACGCTGATTTCTCCGACTGCCCGAAATTTTCCATATTCTCAGTTTATGTGTATATCTGTCATCTCAGGGACACGAAGAAAGAATCCGATCTGGCGAAAGCCCGTGCGGCTCTGGACTCAGAGGCCACAGAGCGTGAACGTCTGCAGGTGAAGTTTTCCAAGCTGAAGATTGATTTTGACGAGCTGGAAGCAAGGTGAGGCCCGCCCGGCCATTTTATCAAAAATATGCCAACAACAAAATGGATAGTGGATATTAGTGCTGACACAATTGCTTTGCTGCTGGGGCCACACCCCAAGGAAAATCCTCCTCGTGACTAATTGCAGCTCAATTGGACTTTCAGTTAACCATCCCATATGTGGGACTCACAATGGGATCACCGGTGTTTGAGTGATGTTCCAGTTATTTATTTTCTTTCTGTGTGTTCGCATTTGTCATGGTGATAATACTAGCCAACTTACATTGGCTCCCGGTCCATTTAAGATGTGACTTCAAGGTTCTTCTACTAACCTATAAATCGCTGCATGGCTTAGCGCCTTCATATCTCGTCGACCTAGTTGTTCCTTATGTTCCGTCTCGTAACCTTCGTTCGCAAAACGCTACCCTTTTAGCGACACCGAGGGCCAAGAAAATGTCTGCAGGCTCTAGAGCATTTTCTATTCGGGCTCCAGAGCTTTGGAATGCCCTACCAATGGATATTAGGACTGCTACCTCAGAAGAAACATTTAAGACACGTTTAAAGACACATTTCTATGACATGGCCTTTAACTAACCTGTAGTGGCCGATTCGGCTGGAGTTTGTTTTCTCTCCCTCTCCACCCCCTCCCTCCCCCCTCCCCGGCCGGGGAGGTGGTTAGGTGGCACCCATGCTGACAGCGGCTATCTGGATTCTCGTGGGCCAATTCAGGATGGGGGAACTGCAGCTCAACCTCCTCGAAGACACTGCCAGGACAATTGAGGGCTCCTTCGGCAGCCCTCTGCTATGACATGGACATCCACTTTTTATTTAATTGATTTTCATGTTGTACCATTTGTGCCCTCTCTGCATCCATTTCAACCTGGTGATCCTGAAAGGGGGATCCTTCCATCTGTGGTCCCTTCTCAAGGTTTCTCATTTTCCCCTGGTAGGGGTTTTTAAGTTTTTCCTTGCCCTTTTGGGAGCTTAAGATCAGGGGATGCTTTGAGAATAATTGTCAATTTCTGTCTATGTGAAGCCCTTTGAGACTGCTTGTGATTTAGGGCTATACAAATAAACTTGACTTGACTTGATTGTTCTGGTGTTTTTTTAACTCGGCTGTATGTATTTGTTTGTTCACGCTGATTTCTCCGACTGGCCGAAATTTTCCATATTCTCAGTTTATGTGTATATCTGTCATCACAGGGACACGAAGAAAGAATCCAATCTGGCGAAAGCCCGTGCGGCTCTGGACTCAGAGGCCACAGAGCGTGAACGTCTGCAGGTGAAGTTGTCCAAGCTGAAGATTGATTTTGACGAGCTGGAAGCAAGGTGAGGCCCGCCCGGCTATTTTATCAAAAATATGCCAACAACAAAATGGATAGTGGATATTAGTGCTGACATAATTGCTTTGCTGCTGGGGCCACACCCCAAGGAAAATCCTCCTCGTGACTAATTGCAGCTAAATTGGACTTTCAGTTAACCATCCCATAGTCGCACATCAATATAAATAGCGCATTTGACTGCGTCGAGGGTTTAATACTGTTTTTGCTCAGGAAGTCGCATCACATTCAAATCCTTAAAGATGAGCTGGAGTTTGAAAAGAAGCTGCATTCCGCGGTCGGTAATTACCATCACTATCGCTTATTTAATTAATGAAAATAAAGCTGAGTCATTCTCACGTCTCACGTAGGACTTGCGCATGGTCCAAAGCCAGCACGAGTCTCGCATGGTGGAGTTGGAAGCCGGCCAAAAAGTGAAAGATCTGGAGGAGGCTCTGTCTACAGAGAGGGAGCGGACCCAGAACAAGGAGGAGAGGTCTTTTTACAGCTTTAGAACATACCACAACGTTTGCTCTCATAGCAATTAATGTCTCCACGTTTGTCCCCAGGGTACGCCAAACCATGTCGGCCAGCAAAAAGAGGAAACGTCCGAAGGACAGCGAGGGTTTGAGCTCGGGCGGATGCAATGTGCCTCGTCCTAAAATCGCCCAGCAGGTCACTGTGGATGAGCAGCAGGTCACTGTGGATGAGCAGCAGGTCATTCTGGATGAGGTGGACTCGTACGGCAAATATGTCAGACTCCGCAATACAGTTGATGAGGTCAGTGGATGTGTCACAGGGGAACATCTTACGAAATTTGCACATTTTCCAGTAACGACTAACCTGTTGAGATCAATTTCAACTATTAGGATCAGAATTTGGGGAACTGGCAGGTGAAGCTCCAGATTGGATCTTCTGCTCCCATCGTATTCAAGTTTGCCGCAGAATTCATCCTGAAGGCCCACGAGAGTGTCACGGTAATCAATCTTATCTGGAAGATCTCAGATACAAGGTGCTCAATATTTCAATGACCTTTACATGCATCAGATCTGGGCGGCTGACGCTGGCCGAAACCACAATCCTCCCTCTGATCTAGTCTGGGAGACACAGTCCAACTGGGGACCCGTAGGCCAGGTCCACTTTACCTTGATCAACGCCAACGGAGAGGTGACACATCTTTCAAGCGACAAGAAGCAATATTTCTCTTTTGACGTCCGTTTTTCTTCCAGGAAATAAGGATGAGCAAAGCCACTGGCGCACGTTTGGAAGATGATGATGGAAATTCCACTTCCACCGTGGGATAGAGGAAATGGAATTTCGGTTTCTTGTGTGTCTTGACATATGAAGGGATTGACAATAAAGCAGACTTTGACTTTTGACATGGTCACATTATAAAAATATTGTATAACAATACAATTAAATGGGCTTTTTTTTAATAAAATCTGCTCCGACCTGTTGTGAAATTTAATTGAAATAATTGAAATAAAATTGTTCTTCAAAAATGATTGAATTCGTCTTTTTTCATTCTGTGTAATTACATTCTGCTGTATGCACAAAAAAAGAAAAGAGTGTAATATCGGTTTCATCAGTATATAATTGAAACCGGAAGGTATTCGGAAATCCCTGCGGTCAGTAGAATATATAACGGCTGTGCAATGAGAAGTCAAGACATGTTCCACGAGAGCAGGCGGTCAAGGCAAGAGTAATCTCGACGCAACATGCCCAACATGTGTAAGTCAGTGTTTCCTGAATTTTCTTCCTCTTTTGCCATTCATTCATGATTTTCTTCTGCGGCCGCATTAGACACGCAAATTCTCGCGGTGGGCTTGGTGGCTTTTCTAGTACTGCGAGCCAATGGCGCTCCGTTGACAGAAGCGACCACCGTCTTGCCATCAAGCGACACCTCAAGTGAGGAGGAAACGGCGCCCTCTGACCTGCTGACCTCTGCTCATGTTTGGGACTCGGTTCTGGGTACCGCTAAAGAACACCAGAAAGCTGTAAGTGGAAATTCAGAAAGCACCTTCATTGTCTTCTCCTGGCTGTAAAACATATCTGACTTGTGACTAATTTCAATATCAGTTTGATGATGAATTCCAAAACAATGTCAACTTTCATTTACTGGAGCACTACAAAGCACCTCAGTTTCCAGCAAACTGCCCCAGCTCCAACTTTAGCAAGGTAAGAACCAGAAATGGAAAACCACCAGAGGTGGGAGAAAATACAGACACTGACACTTTCCATAATTGTTTGCTAGCATCGGCTTGACTTTTATGCGTAGGTTGAATAGATATTTGTTTTTTAACTGACCTAAATATTCTTTTTTCCAGGAGGCTTGCCTGCACAGGCTGGCCCAAGGTCTGTCCACTTACATAATTCTTCTCAAGCACGTGGAGAAGGAATATCCCGGCAGTAAAATTCTGTCTGAGGCCAAACACTACTCTGAACTCCTGCTCTACAATATTAAACAAAAGGTTGGCCAGTGTGACAATTTAGGGATAGGAAATGAATTTTGCTGTTACTATAATACCTATTTTGACATTGTGTTGCTTACTCTTGTCCGGCAGATGAAAAAACCAGAAGAGGTCACAGGCCTGAGTAGCAATGAGGAAGAGAGCCTATTGAGGTCACTGTACCACCCCGATGCTTTCCACAGAAAGATGACGGCGGACAACATCCTGCGGAAGCTCTACATCTTCATTGTTGACGGCGAGAGGGCGCTGAGGCGCAAAGAACGGCGAAGGGGAAAACATGCCAAGGTCTTCGCCATGTTTAGTTTATTGCGGTAGTCACGTCCGCCACTGAAGCCCGTCGGAAATGTTGGGCAAAACATGAAGTGAATTAAGTTGTTGGATCTGCACTGACGTGTCGTAACCCACTGACGGATTGATGATGTATTTGTTTTTGCATGACGCACTGAGTTTTTTAATTTTTTTATTCTGTAGATAACCTATTTATTGCTCATTCAAAAAAGCCATTGTGAATCTAAGACCTTATTTATTGCAAACAGTCGTATGAATTATTTAAAGAAGATATTTATTACATATTATTGTTTTTATACTTGAAGGCATGATAATTATATTTATTTTTTAACGGAATGTATTTTTAAAGCATGAATAAAACTATTTGCTTACTTGTGAATTGAACTACTTGATTTATAACACTTTGGCAGGTGTCTTTTGAGAATTTCACTTATTAGATTGAACTACAGAAATCTCTTTTTCTGAGATTCAAAGACATCGTATATATATATATATATATATATATATTTGCAAAACTGAAATATCGTAAGGCCACTTATGGGCTTTACTGTCAGACATTTATTGACAAAAACATGGAACAGACTTCAAGACAATGTCGTAACAATAACAAATAAATATCTCAGACCAAATTGACTTTCGGGTGGCCAACTCGTCGTGGTCTTCGGGTGGATGTTGTTGATGCAGGTGCACGTCATCCTTCTTCAACCCCAAAGTAAACTGAAACGAAGCAAAAACAGCCAACGATACATATGTCATTGTTGTTTTTGACTTAATCTGCCATTTTTTTTAAGGTTCTCTTTCTACATATTTACCAAACACAAGCGATACATTAACTTCAATACAAAAAAAGGGCACTACCTCAAATACAACTTAGAAAACAGTTTGACTGAAATGGTAGTCATTCAATAAATAAATATACGCACATTTTCTTTTTCAAATTGCAGCCTTTGCGGTTTTGAAAATTGCAGTTGATCAGATTGCAACGTCGACTTGAATTCTATTCATCTCTCAGTTTTAATGCACAGACAGACACACGAGAGAAAACGCTGACACAGAAGCAGTGGATGACGCAAATCAGTGTTGCCGCAAGCAGACCTGTTGCTGAGATTGTCTCATGTGTTGAGACGAGCGACACTAGACGGTGTTCAGGTGAACGTCACCACCAAGAATTTACCGATAACGACAGTGGAGTGGTTTTCACTACAGGTAAACAGCTGGCAAATGTGACAAAAATTCCAAAATCTCGTAGAGAAAAGTTCCTACGACAAATAAAAGCACAAGAAAAGTTAAAAGAAAAATTGGAAGTGAGACGTAAAAAACAGGAACTAAAGAGAATGATGAAAAACTCTAAAGAGAGGGAACAGTACAGTCAAATTGCAGAGGTAAGACAAAGGAAATTGGGTTATATTAGAACCCGTTATCAACAGGACAAGCGTTTTTGTGCCAAACAAAAGTCCTATTTTACACAACGTTGTCAGACGGATCATGAGTTTAAGAAGAAAAACCTTTCCCGTTTCTCACGTCGTTATAGGACAGATGAGTGTTTTACGATGAGACGACGCGCTTACATCACAGAACGTTACCGTGATGATGTTGGGTTTCGAAACAGGCAGCGCTCTTACATGACACGCCGTTATTTAAACAACCCTCAATTCCGATTAAAACATCAGGAAATCATGAGGCGCATAATGGCAAAAAAATCTGATTCACTGAAGACCAAAACAATGCGCAGAGTAAGTACGCTTTTGAAAAAATACTAAGTCATAAACCGACTATGTAGGGAGCGAAATGACTGTGTGCTCATGAAAGCTGTTGAGGTATTCAAAGCCCAAATTAAGAATGGCCCCACATTTGTCTGCACTGTTTGCCACAGAGCATTGTTTCCGAACCAAGTACGCGCTTGTCAACGTAGATTTTATAAGAAAAACAGACATGTTGTTGCAAGTTGTCTCACGGGACAATTTGTCCATATCTGTGATGATGAATGTCAGGCCTCGTGCAGCGTACCAGCTGAAAGAAAACTGGAGTGGATATGTCACACTTGCTATAGTCACCTCAAAGATGGTAAAATGCCTGCACTTGCTGTTGCGAACAATCTCACACTCTCTGATATTCCAAAGGAACTGTGTGGATTGAACATACTGGAGAGACACCTCATTTCCAAATGCATATCATTTGCCAAAATTGTACCTCTTCCCAAAGGTCAACAACGAGCCATTCGTGGAAATGTGGTGTGCGTGCCATCGGAAGTACAAGAGACGGTCAATGTCTTGCCCAGACTAAGAAGTAAGTCACAGATGTTGAGAGTGAAACTGAAGAGACGGCTTTGCTACAAAGGCCATCAGTTTTTTCAAACTGTCACTTGGTCTAAGCTAATGAGCGCTCTGATGAAACTGAAACAAGTCCATCCACAGTACAGAGACATAACCATTCGCGACGATGCGGACCTTTGCGACCCAACCCTCACTGACGATGAGAGCAGCTCCGATGAAGCGCAAATGAGCGACAGTGAGTACAATGAGGAAGCTCTGGAGGAGATGTACAGATTTGAAAGTGATGCTCTGTGTGGGATGAACAGTGACTCTCAACATGACAACAGTGGTAACAAACAGCAACAAGAAAATTCGGAAGACGGTGATCAACCAAATGGTGGAGTGATACTTGAATCATGTCTCCAACCCAATGATGTGGCAGAGGAAATTATGAGTTTTACAGAGGGCATTTATTGTGTTGCTCCTGCAGAAAGAAACAACCCAGTAAGTTTTTTCAAGACTCCCAAGCTTGAGGCCATGGCTTTTCCGGTGCAGTTTCCCACTGGTCACAACACCCTCGATGAAGAGAGAGCAATAAAACTCACACCAAGCAAATATTTCAAAACCCGTCTGTGTTGCGTGGATGAACGCTTTGCTCGAGATACCAACTACTTGTTCTTTGCCCAGTTTGTGACTGAAATTTACCAGGCAACGTCGAGCATGACAATACAGCTGCGCAAAGGTAAGCCTTTTACCAGGGATGGTCGAAGGATAAACAATGCCATGCTTCAGGACAAACGTGAAGTTGAGAAACTGGTGCGCAGCAAAGATGCTGTCCGATTCATGACACCGCTGAGAGGTACGCCGGCCTATTGGGAGAAAACCACCAAAGATCTTTTTGCTATGATCCGGCAGCTGGGCACACCCACGTTCTTTTGCACATTTTCTGCTGCCGAAATGCGTTGGGAAGAGGTCATCACCGCCATCAAAGCGCAACAAGGTGAAGTAGTGAATTTCGCCCAACTTGACTGGGCTACCAAGTGTGAGATCCTACGCAGCAATCCTGTGACGACGATGCGCATGTTTGACAAGCGTGTGGAAGCTCTGTTCAGAGATTTGATCCTCTCTCCGGCGCAACCGATTGGTGAGGTCGTCGACTACTTTTACCGACTGGAGTTTCAACACAGAGGAAGTCCTCACATTCATTGCCTCATATGGGTTCGAGGTGCACCTGTATTTGAGGAAGCCACGGATGGAGCCATCTGTCATGTTGTGTCTCGCTACATCTCGGCCGAGCTGCCGGACCCGCAGAAGGAACCGGAATTGTACAAAAAGGTCACAGAGGTTCAGATGCACAGCAAAAGTCACTCCAAATCGTGCGTCAAACACCAAGGTGCAAATTGCCGCTTTGGATTCCCCAAACAACCGTGCGATGAAACAATGATCGTCAGACCTGCGCCCGTCGACGACGACAATCGAGATCAACGCAATGACGATCGGTTGGCGTCGAATGCCAAGCTTGTTCCCGTGCTAAATCTGCTGAATGAGCCTGAAACGGCATCCCTGACTTTGCCTCAGCTACTGGCTAAATGTAAGCTCACCGGTGACGAGTACATGAACTGTTTGCGCATGACGGCCTCGTCGAGTTCTGTCGTGCTTAAGCGAGAACCGAAAGACTGCTGGGTCAACAACTACAACCGCCATTTGCTTCTTGCCTGGGATGGAAACCTGGACATCCAATACATCCTGAATGCCTACTCTTGCATCGCATACATCTGCAGCTACATCAGCAAGGCTGAACACGGTCTGAGCCAATACCTGAAATCGGTCATTGAAAACTCCCGCTGCGCAAATGTCAACGAGAGCGATGAAATGAAGCAAATTATGCAAGCGTACTCCAAGAAAAGAGAAGTGAGTGCTCAGGAATGCGTCGCACGTGCGTGCGGCTTGCATATGAAACAGTCCTCCCGCATGGTGGTGGTATTTGTACAAACGAGTGACAATGCGCTGAAAATGAGTTATCCTCTCTCGCTCCTTGAGGGCAAAACGCAGGAATCTCATGAAGTGTGGATGACTGGCCTGCCGGAAAAATACAAATCCAGACCTCAAACAGAGGAATTTGAAGTCATGTGCTTGGCTGATTTTGCATCAATGTGCAGAATTGTTTATGGCAAACAAGCCAAAGGTAAGAATGTTTTGCCTCTGCTGAACGACATGGGCTTTGTCCAGAAAAGAACAGAAAAACATGCGGTCATCAAATACTGCAAATACTCTGAACAAAAGAATCCGGAGGAATATTACTGCTCCTTGCTCAAGCTGTACCTGCCTCATCGTGCTGATTGCCAATTAAAATCTGAACGCTGTCCTTCCTATCAGTTGTTTCATGATAACGCCTGTGTACAGTTACCGTATAACGACTCTGTGGAGCGCGTGTGCCAAATTGTCAGAAGGAACAGAGAAAGGTATGAGAAATACAGTCGAGACATTGACAACGCCATCCAAGAGGTGGAGGAGAGTGGGCTCGTCATAAACGAATGGTGCCACCTGGCTCCCGAGAGTGAGTTGCAAAGACTCGAATGCGTTGAGGAAATGAACGCGAGAGATGAACCGAACGACAACGTGGAGGAAAATGTCCCGGACTATAACGTCAGGTCCAAAACAACGCAAATGTCCATCGTGACAGAGGCTGCAGCCATCGATCCCGCAGTGTTACGCGACATGTATCGTAACCTGAACCAAAAGCAAGCGTCCGTCTTCTACAAGGTCAGAGATTGGTGCATAAAACGTGTGTGTAGCTCAAAGCCCATTGAGCAGTTCTTCTACCACATCAACGGTGGCGCCGGGACCGGCAAATCGCATCTGATCAAGTGTATCCACGCAGATGCTACCAAAATACTGCAGAGACTACCACGACTGGCTGAGGAGGCCGACATTTCCAAGCAAACGGTTGTTCTCGCAGCTTTCACTGGCACGGCGGCGTTCAACATTTCCGGGGCAACGTTGCATTGTCTACTCAAACTGCCGAGAAGTCTCAAACCCCCGTACCACGGGCTGGGCAATAAACTGGACGAAGTCAGAGCCGAGCTGTCCATCGCCGAAATACTCATCATCGATGAGATTTCCATGGTGTCGAAAGACCTCTTTGCCTACGTGAATGCCAGGTTGAAACAAATCAAAGGAATTAATTTACCTTTCGGTGGCATGTCTGTTCTTGCTGTTGGAGATTTCTTTCAGCTCCCTCCCGTGAGACAGTCCAAACCTCTGTGCGTGTACGATCCTACGCGGCTGGACCACTGGCGTGACGACTTCAAAAAGATCACGCTCACCGCCATCATGAGGCAGAAAGACGATGTCGCCTTTGCCGAACTGCTGAACCGACTCCGCGTCAAAGAAAAGTCAGATGAACTGTCGGAAATGGACAGAGCTCTCCTTGCCACGAGGTACACTTCCCCAGAAATGTGTCCAAAGCATATTCTGCATGTTTTTGCCACCAATAAACAGGTGGATGGCCATAACTCTGCGATGCTGGAACTGTTTCATAAGGACATTGTGCAGATTGACGCGGATGACTACAAGAAAGACAAAGGAACTGGCAGAATGGCAAGGCAAGCTTCCCCTGTGCAAGGCGCTAAGAATGAGCTCCCGGACTCAATCAAAGTTGCCTTGGGTGCTCGTGTTATGATCACACGGAACGTTGATGTTCAATCAGGTCTGTGCAACGGGATGTTTGCAAAAGTTGTCAAATTGGTGAACTATCCAAATGAAGCCCGTGTCCAGAAACTTGGGTTGGAACTCGATCATGTGAGTAACACAGCGCGTGCTGCTAACCCCGTGTACATTGACAGACTGGAGGAGAAGCTGAACAAGGCTGGAGTGACGCGCCGACAGTTTCCCATCAAGCTTGCTTTTGCCTGCACGATCCACAAGGTACAAGGCATGACAACGTCACAGGCTGCAGTTTCGCTGAAATGTGTTTTCGAACACGGCATGGGGTACGTAGCTCTGAGTAGAGTGACTTCGCTCAGTGGTCTGCATATTCTGCATATGGATGAGAGAAGGCTTCATGCAAATCCACAAATCACTGCTGCTCTTGCTGAGATGGCAGAGGATTCTTTGGAGAGCGTCATGCCCCTCCTTCACGTAATGCCGTCGGTAGATCGGGCAAATCACCTGGTTGTCGTCCATCATAACACCGAAGGGCTGTCTTGTCACGTGCAAGATATCGTGTCTCATCACGAACTGCTTTTCGCTGATGTTTTGTGCTTCACAGAGACACACCTCCAAGGATCAGTGGCCGATGGACGTGCTTGCTTGGAAGGCTACACGATGTTTTGCAGGAACCGAAGTGATTCTTACACAAACTGTCCTGACTTGGCTACAAAACGTGGTGGCGGCGTAGGTATTTGTGTCAAAAGTCACATCGCGGCCCAGGAAAAGAAATACGTTCAAGGTGTGACCGACATTGAATTTGTTGTGGTGATGTTGGGATCACCGGTGTTTGAGTCATGTTCCAGTTATTTATTTTCTTTCTGTGTGTTCGCAATTGTCATGGTGATTGTTCTGGTGTTTTTTTAACTCGGCTGTATGTATTTGTTTGTTCACGCTGATTTCTCCGACTGCCCGAAATTTTCCATATTCTCAGTTTATGTGTATATCTGTCATCACAGGGACACGAAGAAAGAATCCAATCTGGCGAAAGCCCGTGCGGCTCTGGACTCAGAGGCCACAGAGCGTGAACGTCTGCAGGTGAAGTTGTCCAAGCTGAAGATTGATTTTGACGAGCTGGAAGCAAGGTGAGGCCCGCCCGGCCATTTTATCAAAAATATGCCAACAACAAAATGGATAGTGGATATTAGTGCTGACATAATTGCTTTGCTGCTGGGGCCACACCCCAAGGAAAATCCTCCTCGTGACTAATTGCAGCTCAATTGGACTTTCAGTTAACCATCCCATAGTCGCACATCAATATAAATAGCGCATTTGACTGCGTCGAGGGTTTAATATTGTTTTTGCTCAGGAAGTCGCATCACATTCAAATCCTTAAAGATGAGCTGGAGTTTGAAAAGAAGCTGCATTCCGCGGTCGGTAATTACCATCACTATCGCTTATTTAATTAATGAAAATAAAGCTGAGTCATTCTCACGTCTCACGTAGGACTTGCGCATGGTCCAAAGCCAGCACGAGTCTCGCATGGTGGAGTTGGAAGCCGGCCAAAAAGTGAAAGATCTGGAGGAGGCTCTGTCTACAGAGAGGGAGCGGACCCAGAACAAGGAGGAGAGGTCTTTTTACAGCTTTAGAACATACCACAACGTTTCCTCTCATAGCAAATAATGTCTCCACGTTTGTCCCGAGGGTACGCCAAACCATGTCGGCCAGCAAATAGAGGAAACGTCCGAAGGACAGCGAGGGTTTGAGCTTGGGCGGATGCAATGTGCCTCGTCCTAAAATCGCCCAGCAGGTCACTGTGGATGAGCAGCAGGTCACTGTGGATGAGCAGCAGGTCACTCTGGATGAGGTGGACTCGTACGGCAAATATGTCAGACTCCGCAATACAGTTGATGAGGTCAGTGGATGTGTAACAGGGGAACATCTTACGAAATTTGCACATTTTCCAGTAACGACTAACCTGTTGAGATCAATTTCAACTATTAGGATCAGAATTTGGGGAACTGGATTGGATCTTCTGCTCCCATCGTATTCAAGTTTGCTGCAGAATTCATCCGTTTGCTTACATAATCTTCCTGGGGGGCGTTTTCCAACTCCATTAGCTCCTGATACTCATCCAGCTGCTGGTGCATCCGCTCCCACATGTCGGCCATTTCTCGGTCTTTCTCCCTGAGGAGGCTACGCATGGTGTTCCCTCTTTGGAGACAGAGCCTCGTCCAGATCTTTCACTTTTGCATCACGGGCTGCAAGGTAGTGTCAACACAGACTTTTTAAACTTTTGCAGCTGAGACAGATTCTAAGGTCCAAATGATAAATGGTTACCTCTTTTTGAAGGTAGAGTTTAATTTGAAGTTCATGCTGGCTTTGCATCTTCATCAAGGCTTCGGGCAGTTTACTTTCATAATCTTCCTGGGGGGCGTTTTCAAACTCCACCATGCGAGACTCGTGCCGGCGTTTGACCTTGCGCAACTCCTACGTGAGACGTGAGAATGACTCAGCTTTATTCTCATGAATTAAAAATAAGCGATAGTGATGATAATCGTGTAATAAACTGGGAATATGGAAAATGGATGGACGCAGTCAAATGTGCTATTTATGTTGATATGCGACTATGGCAGACATGGGCAAACTACGGCCCGCGGGCCACATCCGGCCCACGGAGCCGTTTAATCCGGCCCGCCAAACCTGAATAAAGTGTATTATAAATGTTTGGGGGGGTCATTTTCCCTACAATTACTATGTTTCCCCAGTAGATGGGAAAGCGCCCGCCCGCGCATTTACTCCCGGGAGCCGTCAGAAAGCTCGGTGCACACTCACAAGTACATGTGCGTACTCAGTAGTACGTAGTCATTTCATCTATCAGTGCCGAATTTTGAGTGTAGGCTGTGACGTCAATATTCTCGTAATTCGCGTGCTGAGTTTTCAGATACAGTTTTACGCTAAAGCCACCCACAAACCTTCCCCTGGAATCCTTCTATTAAAATGAGTCGCCCAAGAAAAAGCAAGGTGGACACAGTGCCGAGTGTTTAAAAGAGAGTGGCCAATTTGGCTCGACGTACGCGACGTGACGTTCAGCCACATGAACGTCAACAAAGCCAGTCACAGATCTAGGTTAATGGACCGACACCTCGGCTCTATCCTAAGAATTACCACAACAAATTTTACTCCAGACTATGATGCAACCCAATTCGGCCCGCAAGTCAAAAAGTTTGCCCGCCCCTGGACTATGGGATGGTTAACTGGAAGTCCAATGTTGAGCTGCAATTAGTCACGAGGAGGATTTTCCTTGGGGTGTGGCCCCAGCAGCAAAGCAATTATGTCAGCACTAATATCCAGCATCCATTTTGTTGTTGGCATATTTTTGATAAAATGGCCGGGCCTCACCTTGCTTTCAGCTCCTTGATTTCCTCCCTCAGCTTGCTCACCTCCAGCTCCAGACGTGCACGCTCTTTGGCCTCAGAGTCCAGAGTCGCACGGGCATCCGCCAGCTCCGTCTCGAAAACGGCCTTCAGGCCCGTCAGCTGCCGGGACACCTCTGTTTCGGATTCAGTGATGCGCAAAAGCAAGCCGGCGTTCCCCACTTCCCGGGAACGGGCGTTGTCGACGTAAATGCCCAGAAGGTCGTTGAGCTTGCGGAGATCTTCCACCTCCTGGGAGAGGGCGTTGTTTGCACCTTGAGGAATGTTTTCTGGGGTCGCCGTCTCGAGCTTGCTTCTGCTGATCCAGGAAAGACTCAGTGTCATGCATTACACCAATGCCTGATTGCACTTATCAAAGAAACTGCATAGAGGTTTCTTCAAAGTCAAACAAAGGTTCCTTTGTAAATACACATAAAAAACAACAACTCACTCTTTGCAATGGTTCAAAGAAACTATGCAACGGATGGATCCTAAGGGCGGCTCGGTGGGGCACTGGGTAGCACGTCCGCCTCACAGTTAGGTGGGTGCTGGTTCGATTCCACCTCTGGCCCTACCTGTGTGGAGTTTCCTCCCTCAGCTTGCTCACCTCCAGCTGCAGACGGTCGTTGAGTAGGGGTGTAACGATACATCGATACACATCGATTAATCCATATAATGCTCTACGATTTATTGGCATCGATGCTAAAGGTAAACATCGATTTATATCGCCGTGTTTGACCTCGGACATTAGACGCGACTTTATTTTGAAATCCAGTTCATTGTTGCTTGCTTCCTCTTTCCGGGAGCAGGGAGCACAGGGCTCGAAGCTTATTTTTTGCCCAAGTTGCCCTCGGGCAAGTTGGAGAAAATTTTACTTGCCCGAAACAAAATTTTACTTGCCCGAATTTTTTTGGAGTGGATTTTTACTTGCCCGACACATTTTTGCAATAAAAAAGACAACACTATAAGTTTTGCCTTCATATGCCTTCGTATCCGCCAACCGGAAACAAGCTCTGCTGGTGCGCAGGCGCAGAAGAGCCAGGGACGGGTGAGAGAGCATGCATTTAATTACGAAGCGCTTTGCCGTTATCAATGTATTGCAGACTTACACGAGAAACTAACCGCTCCCTAGAAAACAAAATGTCGGACCAGAAGCGGCAGAAGTTGCGAGAAATTATGCACAAAATCGTCTTTTTACAGCTTGAAAACATGGTATTATGGCAGGGCAAGTTCGGGCAAGTGAGGAAAAAATTCTACTTGCCCGTCTGCCATCGCTACTTGCCCCGGGCAATCGGGCAATCGTTAGTTTCGAGCCCTGGAGCAGTGCGCGGCGTTGCTGCACGTGAAAGGGGAGTCGACAACTAGTACGCGGCTCCTGGGCTGGTGCTATGGCTAGTGTCCAAAAAGACGAGGAAATTGGCTCCCCTTTAGGCTTCAAGTCATTCGTTTGGAAGCACTTTGGATTCCAAAGAAAAGATGGCTCAACGAACAAGACACGAGCAGTTTGTAAATCCTGCCATGCGGTGATCAAATATTCAGGGAGCACAAATCTCGCCGCACATTTAAAGAAAAAACACGACATCAAAGTTAAGTGTTAAAGTAAGCAATTTGTATACTACAATACTCTTGTAATTTCCTAAATAAAGAGTTTGCAGTACCTTGTTGATTTTGCGTATGAATTGTTATAAATCAGGATATTGTTCTATAGTTTTTATTAAAAAAAATGTACACATCGATCGCAGAGGACTATATCGCGATATATCGTGAATGAATCGCAGCAGGCTTTAAGATATCGGCAAATATCGTATCGTAGTTCTTTATATCGATATTATATCGTATCGTGACAAAACCCGCGATTTACACCCCTATCGTCGAGGTTGCTGAGATCTTTCTTCTCCACCAATTTGTGCTTTTCAGCAATAACAACCTGCTTTGGCGATCTCCTCTGCCACGATAAAATTCGCTTTCACAGCAGCTTCACTTTGTGATTTTGAACGGGTGAAAAACGTCTGCTGGAATATCAGCTTCTTCTTTACCTTTTCTTTAACTCTTCTACCTTCTGTCATTCTGCTCTGCATTCAGGTCTTTCAGGTTATCCAGATGTTTTGTTTCATAGTGCCGTCTTAGATTAAAATCTTTCAATACAGCCACATTAGCGCCACACATGAGACAAACGGGCTTACCGGCAATGTCAGTAAACATATACTCAACCTTTTTAAAGGCTTTGTTTTCAGAATCAACTTTTCTCTTCGGCATCATGAGGGGCTAGCTCCGCAATAACTTGCAGCAACAAGCACTTGTCCTGATTGCCGCGGAAAAACGCTCAGCAAGGCAGCGAAAGCACTGCATTATGGGATCTGTAGTTTATTGTGTTATCATCGCTTCATATCGTCGGGCCATTAGTAACAATAATATAAAATGATCTCGCGGGCCTTGAGTTTGACACACATATGGTTTAGACTCTTTGCAAACGCTTTTCTTTATATCTTTAAGCTGTTTGACACTTTTACTTGCTTTCTATCAGAGTTGTTTTACTCCTGCTTCGGCAATGTTTCATTTCTACACCCAAACGATCATTGAATTCATTTTTGTCCTATTTTTCGAATTTAGCAACTGTGTAACATTGCGGCTACTGCAAGACGTCAAAACAAAGGTATTAAGGTCATTTCAAGAAGACGTACCAGTTCGAACTTAAGACTCAATCTCAACGTTTGGGTTTAGTTAGCTTTTATCATGTGTTCAGGTTTTACATTTTAAGTTACATTTGTTTTATTTTACTTAATTTTATTGCACTATAGTGCAATGCGGCACTGTACTTTATTTTTATCTTAACATGTAGTTTGCTTATGTGACCACACGGCGGCGCCTCTCACCCGCGACAAGCTCTGATCAACTTTATTTGATGCTACTTTCGAGCTTTACGTTATTCTTTGGAGAATAATTGAGCGGGTTAATGTCTGAAAGACAAAAACAGTTCATATTTTCTATTATTCTGTCTGCAGTTGGAACATTGCAGCACTTGACATGTTGGAGTTCAATGCCCCTCATCGGCCATTTAAATCCACTTGTGAAAAAATAAAAAATATTGCCATTCTTTTTAATCTGCAAAAAAAAAAAAAAAAAAGAACAATTCCAATAATGTTATTGATCATATATTGCCTGATTTGAACCTTGTCTCCTGAATATTACCGTTTTTTTCCGTGTATAGTGCGCAAAATTTAACGAATTTATTGTCCTAAAATCTGGGGTGAGCATTATACATGGGTACAAAAAATTTTTGATTTTTTTTTTTTAAAATTTTTTTTTTTTTTTTTTTTTTTTAGAAAACAAAACCAACAACAGGACTGACCGACAAAGTCGTGGAACAAAAAGACAGGGTGACATTACCAAAGACAGGAACAGAAAGCAAACAGACATCATGACAGTAACACATGCAATGATCCAACGGTGAGCGAGGGGCAGACAGGACTTAAATACAAAACACGTTACATCGATTGAGGTGACACAGGAAGAGAGGGGCGACGCGAACAGAAACTATGGCAACCTAGACACATAGCAAAACTGGGGACGAGACGTGACAAATGTCCCTCGAAATGAAACTTGAAATCACCAAGTTTTGGTTTCCAAGGGTGTTTTTATTCCTCTTCAACGTCTCTCCCATACAGAGCCGCCTTTTTCACGTCCGCACGCCTCTTTCCCGTGCGCGCACGGAGCGCGGTGGTGCGTTTATGGGCAGTCGGAGAAATCAACGCCAACAAAAAAAATTACATCCAGCCTAGTTAAGACCATACCAAAGACTATAAAAATGGGACCCATTGCCTCCCTGCGTGTGTGACGATCATTGGGACTTAAAAAAAATAAATAAAATAAATAAATCATAAAGAAAAATTCATAAAAATTGGGTGCATATTATACATGGGTACAGGCTTTTTTTCAGCATCAGCATGCCATTTTTAGGGTGCGTATTATACATGGGGGCGCACTATACACGGAAAAAAACGGTAATTCAGGAGGCAAGGTTGAAATCTTCTTTGCGAGTTGCATACTTTGGATCCGAATCTGACGTGGGGCCGTGGTACTAGTGGTGCGCGGGGCGTGGAATCACAAAAGGGCTGAACTGGAAGGCTTGGAACCGCCTCCCAAAGAAAAAGGATGCAACTTGCAACTATTTGAACCTTTTTTTTCCCCATTGAATCCTTTCAATGTGTTAGGCTACGGATTTTAGTTATTGATCTGACTCCAAATTGCGATCAACACTTAACACAAGAGTTGTTATGTCCAAATCCACACAATGTCGCACCTAACAATTTTGCGAGTTCGTTCGGTCAAAGAGAAGACCAGTAGATCAATTAGGCCGAATTGACCAATTGTGTAATCCTGACAAAGCAAGCTAATACAGGCGCCTGGGTCTCGGGTCCTTAACACAAAAAACTTGTGTGCCTTCTGTGACCATCAAAAGACAACACATTCTTCTGGGTTGCCCAGTTTTAAAGAAACATAATATGAATATTCAAGCATGCAAAATATTGTGTGGTGATTGGTCGATGATTGATGGCCAGCTCCTCCTCGTTTGGGTTTTCCCCTGCTCAGCACAGGTGTCTGGACCACGACGAGTTGTTATTCGCGTTCCCCGTCGGCCTTGAGATGTCCTCCCTGTCTGGACATCCTGTTCCACAATACTTTGAAGAAAACAAATTCATGTAGTCTGCACATCCCTTTCCACTTATTAATCGACCACACTACTACTAGAAATTATATTGACATGACTCTTTGTTTGATCATCTGCCCTCTGGGAAGAGGTACAGGAGCCTGCGCTCCCGCACCACCAGACTCACCAACAGCTAGATAATCTTTGGGAACAACCGGATGTTATTCTGCCGGTCAGTATCACTGCGCATGCGCTAGCAAACTCGATCGCAAAGAAATGTTTCGGATTTGTGTAGGGTACATTGTGACAGCAAACGAGCAGGTGATCGAGCAAGTGTCTGATACAACAGCATTGTGTTCGTATGGAGCGTGTTTGAAGTGAACACCAGAGAAGAAAGCGTATCTGTAATGGCGGCCTCCGGATCATATCCGGATTAAAAAATATATATATATTTATTTGTACCCATGTATAATGCGCACCCCAGATTTTAGGACAATAAATTAGTTAAATTTTGCGCATTATACATGGAAAAAAAACGGTACTTGTATTTCTTCTGCAGACAAGAGGAAGCCCAGCGCATTGATGAGGAGCTCTTCAGTGAGTACGGCTTCAGTGTGGACCAGCTGATGGAGCTCGCAGGGCTCAGTTGTGGTACCACCATCACAAGAGTGAACCACACTGTCCTTCCAGAATGATCATAATGTGAATCTAAGCATCTTCTACTATTCCTCCCCCGGTTGGGGAGCGTCGGAAGCGGTGTGCGAGGAGGCTGAAGCCAACTCAGCTCGCCCGGCCGTGCCTTCCATTCTTCTGGCGAATATTCGATCGCTGGACAACAACATGGTTGACATTCGCCTGCTGAGATCTACGAACCGGACAGTGCGTAACTGCTGTGTGCTCGTGTTCACTGGGACTTGGTTGACCGTCAACATTCCGGACTCTGCTGTACATCTGGAGCGGCTAGCGGGCGGACCGGGCCATTGTACGAGGGGGAACATCGCGAGAAGGTGGAATGCGCGTCTACATCCGTGACGAATGGTGCCGGGACTCTGTAGTGGGATGCAAGCACTGCTCGCCACTGGCGGAGTTTGTGATCTCCAGGCTGTTGGGGTCCTGAACTCCTTCCCCTTCTGAGTGGCGTCCTGTTAGAGTTAGGGTTAGGGTGCGAAAGGGACTCCAGTCGGATCCGGGTCTGCTGGAGCTCCTCGTGTGCCGTGCAGCTGAAATTGATCTCAACAGGTTAGTCGTTACTGGAAAATGTGTAAATTTTGTAAGATGTGCGATGTTCCACTGTGACACATCCACTGACCTCATCTCCTTTATTGCTGAGTCGGACATATTTGCCGTCCTGCTCCACCTCATCCACGGTGACCTGCCCGCTAGCAGAGGCCTGCTGGGTGATGGGAGTACGAGTCACAGCGCTTCCAGCGAAGCTCGAAGCCTCGCTGTCCGTGTCGTTGGGACGCTTCCTCTTCCCGCTGGCCGACGTGGTCGAGCGTACCGTGCGGACAAACGTGGAGACATTAATTGCTATGAGAGGAAAAGTTGTGGTATGTTTGTAAGCCACACACACCTCTCCTCCTCGCTGTCAAGCACCTACCTGTAGGCAATTATCTCCATATCCAGCGCTAGCTTGACATCCATTAGCTCCTGATACTCATCCAGCTCCTGTAGGCACTTATCTCCAGATCCAACGCTAGCTTGAAATCCATTAGCTCCTGATACTTATCCAGCTTCTGCTCTAACCGCTCCCTCATGTCGACCATTTCTCGGTCTTTCTCCCCGAAGAGGTCTATCTTTGGAGACAGAGCCTCCTCCAGATCTTTCACTTTTGCATCACGGGCTGCAAGCTGGTGTCAACACAGACTTTTTAAACTTTTGCAGCTGAGACAGATTCTAAGGTCAAAATGATAAATGGTTACCTCTTTTTGAATGTAGAGTTTAATTTGAAGTTCATGCCGGCTTCCCATCTTCATCAAGGCGTCGGGCAGTTTGCTTTCATAATCTTCCTGGGGGGCGTTTTCCAACTCCATTAGCTCCTGATACTCATCCAGCTGCTGCTGCATCCGCTCCCGCATGTCGGCCATTTCTCGGTCTTTCTCCCCGAGGGGGCTACACATGGTGTCCCCTCTTTGGAGACAGAGCCTCCTCCAGATCCTTCAATTTTGCATCACGGGCTGCAAGCTAGTGTCAACACAGACTTTTTAAGCTTTTGCAGCTGAGACAGATTCTGAGGTCCAAATGATAAATGGTTCCCTCTTTTTGAATGTAGAGTTTAATTTGAAGTTCATGCTGGCTTCGCATCTTCATCAAGGCGTCGGGCAGTTTGCTTTCATAAACTTCCTGGGGGGCGTTTTCCAACTCAATTAGCTCCTGATACTCATCCAGCTGCTGGTGCATCCGCTCCCGCATGTCGGCCATTTCTCGGTCTTTCTCCCCGAGGAGGCTACGCATGGTGTTCCCTCTTTGGAGACAGAGCCTCCTCCAGATCTTTCACTTTTGCATCACGGGCTGCAAGCTAGTGTCAACACAGACTTTTTAGACTTTTGCAGCTGAGACAGATTCTAAGGTCCAAATGATAAATGGTTATCTCTTTTTGAATGTAGAGTTTAATTTGAAGTTCATGCTGGCTTCGCATCTTCATCAAGGCGTCGGGCAGTTTGCGTTCATAATCTTCCTGGGGGGCGTTTTCCAACTCCATTAGCTCCTGATACTCCTCCAGCTGCTGGTGCATCCGCTCCCGCATGTCGGCCATTTCTCGGTCTTTCTCCCCGAGGATGCTACACATGGTGTCCCCTCTTTGGAGACAGAGCCTCCTCCAGATCTTTCACTTTTGCATCACGGGCTGCAAGCTAGTGTCAACACAGACTTTTTAAACTTTTGCGGCTGAGACAGATTCTAAGGTCCAAATGATAAATGGTTACCTCTTTTTGAAGGTAGAGTTTAATTTGAAGTTCATGCTGGCTTCGCATCTTCATCAAGGCGTCGGGCAGTTTGCGTTCATAATCTGCCTGGAGGGCGTTTTCCAACTCCATTAGCTCCTGATACTCATCCAGCTGCTGGTTCATCCGCTCCCGCATGTCGGCCATTTCTCGGTCTTTCTCCCCGAGGAGGCTACACATGGTGTCCCCTCTTTGGAGACAGAGCCTCCTCCAGATCTTTCACTTTTGCATCACGGGCTGCAAGCTAGTGTCAACACAGACTTTTTAGACTTTTGCAGCTGAGACAGATTCTAAGGTCCAAATGATAAATGGTTATCTCTTTTTGAAGGTAGAGTTTAATTTGAAGTTCATGCTGGCTTCGCATCTTCATCAAGGCGTCGGGCAGTTTGCTTTCATAATCTTCCTGGGGGGCGTTTTCCAACTCCATTAGGTCCTGATACTCATCCAGCTGCTGGTTCATCCGCTCCCGCATGTCGGCCATTTCTCGGTCTTTCTCCCCGAGGAGGCTACGCATGGTGTACCCTCTTTGGAGACAGAGCCTCCTCCGGATCTTTCACTTTTGCATCACGGGCTGCAAGCTAGTGTCAACACAGATTTTTAGACTTTTGCAGCTGAGACAGATTCTAAGGTCCAAATGATAAATGGTTACCTCTTTTTGAATGTAGAGTTTAATTTGAAGTTCATGCTGGCTTCGCATCTTCGTCAAGGCGTCGGGCAGTTTGCTTTCATAATTGTACTAGAGGGCGTTTTCCAACTCCATTAGCTCCTGATACTCATCCAGCTGCTGGTGCATCCGCTCCCGCATGTCGGCCATTTCTCGGTCTTTCTCCCCGAGGAGGCTACACATGGTGTCCCCTCTTTGAAAACAGAGCCTCCTCCAGATCTTTCACTTTTGCATCACGGGCTGCAAGCTAGTGTCAACACAGACTTTTTAGACTTTTGCAGATGAGACAGATTCTAAGGTCCAAATGATAAATGGTTACCTCTTTTTGAATGTAGAGTTTAATTTGAAGTTCATGCTGGCTTTGCATCTTCATCAAGGCGTCGGGCAGTTTGCTTTCATAATCGTCCTGGGGGGCGTTTTCTAACTCCATTAGCTCCTGATACTCATCCAGCTGCTGGTGCATCCGCTCCCGCATGTCGGCCATTTCTCGGTCTTTCTCCCCGAGGAGGCTACGCATGGTGTCCCCTCTTTGGAGACAGAGCCTCCTCCAGATCTTTCACTTTTGCATCACGGGCTGCAAACTAGTGTCAACACAGACTTTTTAGACTTTTGCAGATGAGACAGATTCTAAGGTCCAAATGATAAATGGTTATCTCTTTTTAAAGGTAGAGTTTAATTTGAAGTTCATGCTGGCTTCGCATCTTCATCAAGGCGTCGGGCAGTTTGCTTTCATAATCGTCCTGGGGGGCGTTTTCTAACTCCATGAGCTCCTGATACTCATCCAGCTGCTGGTGCATCCGCTCCCGCATGTCGGCCATTTCTCGGTCTTTCTCCCCGAGGAGGCTATGCATGGTGTCCCCTCTTTGGAGACAGAGCCTCCTCCAGATCTTTCACTTTTGCATCACGGGCTGCAAGCTAGTGTCAACAGACTTTTTAAACTTTTGCAGCTGAGACAGATTCTAAGGTCCAAATGATAAATGGTTACCTCTTTTTGAAGGTAGAGTTTAATTTGAAGTTCATGCTGGCTTCGCATCTTCATCAAGGCGTCGGGCAGTTTGCTTTCATAATCTTCCTGGGGGGCGTTTTCCAACTCCATTAGGTCCTGATACTCATCCAGCTGCTGGTGCATCCGCTCCCGCATGTCGGCCATTTCTTGGTCTTTCTCCCCGAGGAGGCCACGCATGGTGTCCCCTCTTTGGAGACAGAGCCTCCTCCAGATCTTTCACTTTTGCATCACGGGCTGCAAGCTAGTGTCAACAGACTTTCTAAACTTTTGCAGCTGAGACAGATTCTAAGGTCCAAATGATAAATAGTTATCTCTTTTTGAAGGTAGAGTTTAATTTGAAGTTCATGCTGGCTTCGCATCGTCATCAAGGCGTCGGGCAGTTTGCTTTCATAATCTTCCTGGAGGGCGTTTTCCAACTCCATTAGCTCCTGATACTCATCCAGCTGCTGGTTCATCCGCTCCCGCATGTAGGCCATTTCTCGGTCTTTCTCCCCGAGGAGGCTACGCATGGTGTCCCCTCTTTGGAGACAGAGCCTCCTCCAGATCTTTCACTTTTGCATCACGGGCTGCAAGCTAGTGTCAACACAGACTTTTTAGACTTTTGCAGATGAGACAGATTCTAAGGTCCAAATGATAAATGGTTACCTCTTTTTGAATGTAGAGTTTAATTTGAAGTTCATGCCGGCTTCCCATCTTCATCAAGGCGTCGGGCAGTTTGCTTTCATAATCTTCCTGGCGGGCGTTTTCCAACTCCATTAGCTCCTGATACTCATCCAGCTGCTGGTGCATCCGCTCCCGCATGTCGGCCATTTCTCGGTCTTTCTCCCCGAGGAGGCTACGCATGGTGTTCCCTCTTTGGAGACAGAGCCTCCTCCAGATCTTTCACTTTTGCATCACGGGCTGCAAGCTAGTGTCAACAGACTTTTTAAACTTTTGCAGCTGAGACAGATTCTAAGGTCCAAATGATAAATGGTTACCTCTTTTTGAAGGTAGAGTTTAATTTGAAGTTCATGCTGGCTTCTCATCTTCATCAAGGCGTCGGGCAGTTTGCTTACATAATCTTCCTGGGGGGCGTTTTCCAACTCCATTAGCTCCTGATACTCATCCAGCTGCTGGTGCATCCGCTCCCGCATGTCGGCCATTTCTCGGTCTTTCTCCCTGAGGAGGCTACGCATGGTGTCCCCTCTTTGGAGACAGAGCCTCGTCCAGATCTTTCACTTTTGCATCACGGGCTGCAAGCTAGTGTCAACACAGACTTTTTAAACTTTTGCAGCTGAGACAGATTCTAAGGTCCAAATGATAAATGGTTACCTCTTTTTGAAGGTAGAGTTTAATTTGAAGTTCATGCTGGCTTCGCATCTTCATCAAGGCTTCGGGCAGTTTACTTTCATAATCTTCCTGGGGGGCGTTTTCAAACTCCACCATGCGAGACTCGTGCCGGCGTTTGACCTTGCGCAACTCCTACGTGAGACGTGAGAATGACTCAGCTTTATTCTCATGAATTAAAAATAAGCGATAGTGATGATAATCGTGTAATAAACTGGGAAAATGGAAAATGGATGGACGCAGTCAAATGTGCTATTTATGTTGATATGCGACTATGGCAGACATGGGCAAACTACGGCCCGCGGGCCACATCCGGCCCACGGGGCCGTTTAATCCGGCCCGCCAAACCTGAATAAAGTGTATTATAAATGTTTGGGGGGGTCATTTTCCCTACAATTACTATGTTTCCCCAGTAGATGGGAAAGCGCCCGCCCGCCCGCGCATTTACTCCCGGGAGCCGTCAGAAAGCTCGGTGCACACTCTCAAGTACATGTGCGTACTCAGTAGTACGTAGTCATTTCATCTATCAGTGCCGAATTTTGAGTGTAGGCTGTGACGTCAATATTCTCGTAATTCGCGTGCTGTTTTCAGATACAGTTTTACGCTAAAGCCACCCACAAACCTTCCCCTGGAATCCTTCTATTAAAATGAGTCGCCCAAGAAAAAGCAAGGTGGACACAGTGCCGAGTGTTTAAAAGAGAGTGGCCAATTTGGCTCGACGTACGCGACGTGACGTTCAGCCACATGAACGTCAACAAAGCCAGTCACAGATCTAGGTTAACGGACCGACACCTCGGCTCTATCCTAAGAATTACCACAACAAATTTTACTCCAGACTATGATGCACTGGCAAAAAAGGGAAACCAACAATACTATTGATTTCTTTATTTAGATGTATTCTTTCACTGATTCTTCAAGATGATGTATTTGGTCAGAATGTTTGCCGTTGGATGTGATGTTGCCTCATTAGATAAACATATTTCATAAATCTGACCTGCAGGCGCTGAAGTGATGGAAAATGTTATACATCATAACAATGTCGTATTTAATAAGAATCACTGATAGTAGTTTTTTGGTGAAATATTTTTTTAATGCTGTTAATAAATGCATTTGTTTTCAAAAAATCCATGCTAAAAGTAAAAAGCTTTTATGCAATGACCTTTACATGTCATTTATATGACCTTTACACACAAACACTACATCCATCTGCTCCTGGTTCGGCCCCCCGGTCAAAATTTAGAACCCAATTCGGCCCGCAAGTCAAAAAGTTTGCCCGCCCCTGGACTATGGGATGGTTAACTGGAAGTCCAATGTTGAGCTGCAATTAGTCACGAGGAGGATTTTCCTTGGGGTGTGGCCCCAGCAGCAAAGCAATTATGTCAGCACTAATATCCAGCATCCATTTTGTTGTTGGCATATTTTTGATAAAATGGCCGGGCCTCACCTTGCTTTCAGCTCCTTGATTTCCTCCCTCAGCTTGCTCACCTCCAGCTCCAGACGTGCACGCTCTTTGGCCTCAGAGTCCAGAGTCGCACGGGCATCCGCCAGCTCCGTCTCGAAAACGGCCTTCAGGCCCGTCAGCTGCCGGGACACCTCTGTTTCGGATTCAGTGATGCGCAAAAGCAAGCCGGCGTTCCCCACTTCCCGGGAACGGGCGTTGTCGACGTAAATGCCCAGAAGGTCGTTGAGCTTGCGGAGATCTTCCACCTCCTGGGAGAGGGCGTTGTTTGCACCTTGAGGAATGTTTTCTGGGGTCGCCGTCTCGAGCTTGCTTCTGCTGATCCAGGAAAGACTCAGTGTCATGCATTACACCAATGCCTGATTGCACTTATCAAAGAAACTGCATAGAGGTTTCTTCAAAGTCAAACAAAGGTTCCTTTGTAAATACACATAAAAAAAAAAACTCACTCTTTGCAATGGTTCAAAGAAACTATGCAACGGATGGATCCTAAGGGCGGCTCGGAGGGGCACTGCGTAGCACGTCCGCCTCACAGTTAGGTGGGTGCTGGTTCGATTCCACCTCTGGCCCTACCTGTGTGGAGTTTCCTCCCTCAGCTTGCTCACCTCCAGCTGCAGACGGTCGTTGAGTAGGGGTGTAACGATACATCGATACAGATCGATTAATCCATATAATGCTCTACGATTTATTGGCATCGATGCTAAAGGTAAACATTGATCTATATCGCCGTGTTTGACCCCGGACATTAGACGCGACTTTATTTTGAAATCCAGTTCATTGTTGCTTGCTTCCTCTTTCCGGGAGCAGGGAGCAGTGCGCGGCGTTGCTGCACGTGAAAGGGGAGTCGACAACTAGTACGCGGCTCCTGGGCTGGTGCTATGGCTAGTGTCCAAAAAGACGAGGAAATTGGCTCCCCTTTAGGCTTCAAGTCATTCGTTTGGAAGCACTTTGGATTCCAAAGAAAAGATGGCTCAACGAACAAGACACGTGCAGTTTGTAAATCCTGCCATGCGGTGATCAAATATTCAGGGAGCACAAATCTCGCCGCACATTTAAAGAAAAAACACGACATCAAAGTTCAGTGTTAAAGTAAGCAATTTGTATACTACAATACTCTTGTAATTTCCTAAATAAAGAGTTTGCAGTACCTTGTTGATTTTGCGTATGAATTGTTATAAATCAGGATATTGTTCTATAGTTTTTATTAAAAAAAATTTATACATCGATCGTAGAGGACTATATCGCGATATATCGTGAATGAATCGCAGCAGGCTTTAAGATATCGGCAAATATCGTATCGTAGTTCTTTATATCGATATTATATCGTATCGTGACAAAACCCGCGATTTACACCCCTATCGTCGAGGTTGCTGAGATCTTTCTTCTCCACCAATTTGTACTTTTCAGCAATAACAACCTGCTTTGGCGATCTCCTCTGCCACGATAAAATTCGCTTTCACAGCAGCTTCACTTTGTGATTTTGAACGGGTGAAAAACGTCTGCTGGAATATCAGCTTCTTCTTTACCTTTTCTTTAACTCTTCTACCTTCTGTCATTCTGCTCTGCATTCAGGTCTTTCAGGTTATCCAGATGTTTTGTTTCATAGTGCCGTCTTAGATTAAAATCTTTCAATACAGCCACATTAGCGCCACACATGAGACAAACGGGCTTACCGGCAATGTCAGTAAACATATACTCAACCTTTTTAAAGGCTTTGTTTTCAGAATCAACTTTTCTCTTCGGCATCATGAGGGGCTAGCTTCGCAATAACTTGCAGCAACAAGCACTTGTCCTGATTGCCGCGGAAAAACGCTCAGCAAGGCAGCGAAAGCACTGCATTATGGGATCTGTAGTTTATTGTGTTATCATCGCTTCATATCGTCGGGCCATTAGTAACAATAATATAAAATGATCTCGCGGGCCTTGAGTTTGACACACATATGGTTTAGACTCTTTGCAAACGCTTTTCTTTATATCTTTAAGCTGTTTGACACTTTTACTTGCTTTCTATCAGAGTTGCTTTACTCCTGCTTCGGCAATGTTTCATTTCTACACCCAAGCGATCATTGAATTCATTTTTGTCCTATTTTTCGAATTTAGCAACTGTGTAACATTGCGGCTACTGCAAGACGTCAAAACGAAGGTATTAAGGTCATTTCAAGAAGACGTACCAGTTCGAACTTAAGACTCAATCTCAACGTTTGGGTTTAGTTAGCTTTTATCATGTGTTCAGGTTTTACATTTTAAGTTACATTTGTTTTATTTTACTTAATTTTATTGCACTATAGTGCAGTGCGGCACTGTACTTTATTTTTATCTTAACATGTAGTTTGCTTATGTGACCACACGGCGGCGCCTCTCACCCGCGACAAGCTCTGATCAACTTTATTTGATGCTAGTTTCGAGCTTTACGTTATTCTTTGGAGAATAATTGAGCGGGTTAATGTCTGAAAGACAAAAACAGTTCATATTTTCTATTATTCTGTCTGCAGTTGGAACATTGCAGCACTTGACATGTTGGAGTTCAATGCCCCTCATCGGCCATTTAAATCCACTTGTGAAAAAATAAAAAATGTTGCCATTCTTTTTAATCTGCAAAAAAAAAAAAAAAAGAAAAATTCCAAAAATGTTATTGATCATATATTGCCTGATTTGAACCTTGTCTCCTGAATAAAAACGTTTTTTTCCGTGTATAGTGCGCAAAATTTAACGAATTTATTGTCCTAAAATCTGGGGTGCGCATTATACATGGGTACAAAAAAGTTTTGATTTTTTTTTTTTTTTTTTTAGAAAACAAAACCGACAACAGGACTGACCGACAAAGTCGTGGAACAAAAAGACAGGGTGACATTACCAAAGACAGGAACAGAAAGCAAACAGACATCATGACAGTAACACATGCAATGATCCGACGGTGAGCGAGGGGCAGACAGGACTTAAATACAAAACACGTTACATCGATTGAGGTGACACAGGAAGAGAGGGGCGACGCGAACAGAAACTATGGCAACCTAGACACATAGCAAAACTGGGGACGAGACGTGACAAATGTCCCTCGAAATGAAACTTGAAATCACCAAGTTTTGGTTTCCAAGGGTGTTTTTATTCCTCTTCAACGTCTCTCCCATACAGAGCCGCCTTTTTCACGTCCGCACGCCTCTTTCCCGTGCGCGCACGGAGCGCGGTGGTGCGTTTATGGGCAGTCGGAGAAATCAACGCCAACAAAAAAGATTACATCCAGCCTAGTTAAGACCACACCAAAGACTATAAAAATGGGACCATTGCCTCCCTGCGTGTGTGACGATCATTGGGACTTAAAAAAAAAAAAAAATCATAAAAAAAAAATCATAAAAATTGGGTGCGTATTATACATGGGTACAGGCTTTTTTTCAGCATCAGCATGCCATTTTTAGGGTGCGTATTATACATGGGGGCGCACTATACACGGAAAAAAACGGTAATTCAGGAGGCAAGGTTGAAATCTTCTTTGCGAGTTGCATACTTTGGATCCGAATCTGACGTGGGGCCGTGGTACTAGTGGTGCGCGGGGCGTGGAATCACGAAAGGGCTGAACTGGAAGGCTTGGAACCGCCTCCCAAAGAAAAAGGATGCAACTTGCAACTATTTGAACCTTTTTTTCCCCCATTGAATCCTTTCAATGTGTTAGGCTACGGATTTTAGTTATTGATCTGACTCCAAATTGCGATCAACACTTAACACAAGAGTTGTTATGTCCAAATCCACACAATGTCGCACCTAACAATTTTGCGAGTTCGTTCGGTCAAAGAGAAGACCAGTAGATCAATTAGGCCGAATTGACCAATTGCGTAATCCTGACAAAGCAAGCTAATACAGGCGCCTGGGTCTCGGGTCCTTAACACAAAAAACTTGTGTGCCTTCTGTGACCATCAAAAGACAACACATTCTTCTGGGTTGCCCAGTTTTAAAGAAACATAATATGAATATTCAAGCATGCAAAATATTGTGTGGTGATTGGTCGATGGTTGATGGCCAGCTCCTCCCCGTTTGGGTTTTCCCCTGCTCAGCACAGGTGTCTGGACCACGACGAGTTGTTATTCGCGTTCCCCGTCGGCCTTGAGATGTCCTCCCTGTCTGGACATCCTGTTCCACAATACTTTGAAGAAAACAAATTCATGTAGTCTGCACATCCCTTTCCACTTATTAATCGACCACACTACTACTAGAAATTATATTGATATGACTCTTTGTTTGATCATCTGCCCTCTGGGAAGAGGTACAGGAGCCTGCGCTCCCGCACCACCAGACTCACCAACAGCTAGATAATCTTTGGGAACAACCGGATGTTATTCTGCCGGTCAGTATCACTGCGCATGCGCTAGCAAACTCGATCGCAAAGAAATGTTTCGGATTTGTGTAGGGTACATTGTGACAGCAAACGAGCAGGTGATCGAGCAAGTGTCTGATACAACAGCATTGTGTTCGTATGGAGCGTGTTTGGAGTGAACACCAGAGAAGAAAGCGTATCTGTAATGGCGGCCTCCGGATCATATCCGGATTAAAAAATATATATATATTTATTTGTACCCATGTATAATGCGCACCTGAGGTAAATTTTAGATTCTAGGCGTCGCCGTATGTCACCTTAAATGGTGACTTAGCTGCAGTGAGGAGACCATAAGCTATTTTGGCTGGCCAGAGATGCCTCAGTTTCTGCAAGGTATAGCAACTTAGAATATAGAAGGGAGCAGCTGTTGTTATGCAGGGGAAAGCGTCTTCTACATGTCCTTCTTAGGACATTTGGGAGCAACGAGTAGACTAAAATACGAACAGCAGCTGCACCCCAAGTCATGACATCAACGGTTCGGGCAGGTATAAGATAGGCTTGTCTGTCAGAGGGGGGAGCTTTTTTGGGGCGAACATCTGTGCCGTCGAGAGCTGAACCATCTTTGCTTTTGGGGCCACTCAAACTTTTGGAGAGACATCACTTTGACATCGGTTGAATAAAATATTTTCCCAATCAGCCGTGTGTCACTGGAGTGCTTGGCCGGGACAGCCATTGTCCACCGAGTGTTTTTGGAGACCAGCGAAACAACAAAGACCATTCACCACATTTTTGGCGTCACGAACAGGATTCGTGTTCCCCCGGGGAATTCGCGCCCGCTTCCTGAGCGAGAATCGAGCGGTCGACCAGCGGCTGTCATTAAGGTGAGATGCTTCGCCCGCAGCTGCCGCGATATGCTCGGTTCTTGGACATGTGGGGGGTCGGCCCCTTGAGGGGGGCAGTTACAACTGAATCTGATGTGGCCATGAGCTGTCTCGGGAGTAAGTTGTCTCTCCCAGTCAAAAAGTCGTCATAATTCGACTTTCGAAGGGGGAGTGGCCCCAAATAGAAGCAGCAAAGGAAAAATAAAATAAAAAATAGAAAATAAATAAAAAATAAGAAATAAAAAGTGAACAGTAACTTAGAACTTAATGGGGAATGTGCACAGTGGAGTGAGTGACATGTCTGGTGAGAATGATGAATGATGAAAAAGAAAAAAGCCCGAAGTAGTGTGGCTCGTGACGGGACAGGTTGTCAGGGACATCGCTGTTGACCGTCACAATAAAAGAATGGTAGAAAGTCCCATAAAACGTGGACTTTAGTTTGGCGACAGATCCGATGGAGGATAGAAATTTTAGCTGTGTGAATGAGGCGAAAACACAGATACGATTGAACACTGTTGCGACAGGAAACGACCCGCCCCAGATGCAGTTCCTGGAAAAGCCGAGACACTGCAGTCGCACTCAGTGGCCGTACGGGCCAAGTGCGCACCTGTGGAGAGTTTCGGTGGCCGGGTTAGTCTCCGTCAAAAGTCCGACAAAAAAGGGAGGCTTGCGCTGACCGCGTTTGGCAAATAGGAAAAGTGCGCAGCCTTGGCATCCGTAACTGTGAGCATGAATGTGGAAGTGACCCGGTCAGACCCTTTTTTTTAAGGGTGCCGAAGTGGTCCGGTCAGACCCAGTTATGGGTGCCGAGATCCGGTCAGATTTTAAGGGTACCGAGGAAAATAAAGCGCGCGTAAGCCACGTCGTTTGGACACTGATCGAATTAGAAGTGTGTGGGGGTTACAAGGCTCCTCGATTTAAACGCTGGTGCAAGAAAATGGCAGAGTAAACTCGGTGGGCTGTTATTTTTGAATATCGAGGTAGCTGGTGCGTCATCGCGGCAACGGTCCGATCCCGATTTGTCGAGGCGCACTGTAATAGCATGCACGTCTGTCAAAGTTTGATAAATTTGAGCCGGCGACAAAACCGCTATTGGACGAAGGTTTTGTGCGGCTGCTGTGTGAAAAATGGAAAACGTGGAAAAGAGGCCTCCGGGGGGTTTAGTAGTGATATAACAAGTAATTTGTGTGCACACTTAAGTTAAATTCTGCAGAATAAAGGGGAAATATACAGCGCTATTAGGAACGAAACGAAACGAAACAAAAAGTTAAGTAAGACGTGCGTATTTGTCAGTGCATCTGCTCTGATGACAGTTAAAATGACCAAACTGCTCAACAGCAGTTGGAAAGAAGCAAAATGTGGAATGGATTCGAATCCCGTTGTATGTCTTTTGTGTCCGTGTGTAATCTTTGTGAACTCTGTCAGCTTAATGTTGTCTGTTTGAGCTTCCAAATGAATGGACGCTTGATGTGTGTACTTGTTGGGCCCCGAAAGTGTGTGTGTAGGTGTGTGTGCGTGCATGTTTGTGTGGGTGCGCGCGTGTCTGTAAGTATGTGGGTGTGTGAATGTGCTCATGAGCGCGCATGGGGGTGAGTTTGAGTGTTTGGAAAACCACCAAAAATAACGGATAGTAGAGTGCACTCTCGTTGCTCTGGGGCGCGTGCACGCCTGCGGTGCCCGCGCGCGGGGGGGAGATCTGGCGGTGGGTAGGGCAGGGAGTGGCCAACCTGTATCTGCCCACTGTGTTTAAGGCTGGCCCCTCCCCGCGCGGTGATGCCGAGGCGGGGCGCAGGGCCGAAGTTATGCCCAAGTAAGGGGGCCTGCCCTGCCAGCAACGAGAGAAACTATGATAGAATGGTGGAAGACGGAATGCTGAAGGAGCAAAAGAATGCATGACCAACTGGAGAAATAGGAGCATGCGAGTGTTACCCAAATACGACACTAATATAGATGTGCATGTAAGTTGAGACAACAAGTTGTGGCTGAAGAGGGTAGCCCCCTCGTAAATAATGGGGGGCCCCATTAAGGCCAGCTGGCGCCACCTTTAGCATTCTGAAAGGAATGGCAAGGTAGAACTGAAGAAGAGCCCAACTTGTTAATTTAAGTTGTGAAGGAGGACAAATTTAAAACAAATTAGTGATACTGCTCTGTTTCTTTGGAACTCTCCTCAATACTTCTGATTTTCTGTTTGCATAAAAAACCTGAGACGGCAGATACATCCGTTTTCTCCAGGAGGACAAAGAGACACAGACTGAACTTACCGGTCGTCTGGAGAAGAGCTTCGTGGAGCGCCGCATCCAAAATTCTTAAGGCCAGTGTGATTTATCCACAAACTCTTGCAGTTCACTCTCACCAGCAATCAAAGGATTGCATAGCAGACTGACAACAGACTGATCGTCATAAAGATTGTGAATAACTGTTTTTCAGACAAATCATCATCTCAAACATAAGTCGAGTGCTGGTACAGGAATAGTGCGTGCGAGTACACCGAATTAAATATCAAGAAAGCGCATGACAATACGGTCCTAAGAATCGCATCTGAAGTTGGCAAAATCTTATCTCAATTGTTTAATTGACACTGAATTAAAAAAAAAAAAAAAAAAATGGGAGAAAGGAGCTTTGCAAGCCCAATAATGACTACCCCCATAGAGGTGGTGTTGAGAAACAACCCGCTTATCAAGGGGGTCAAAGAAATATCTAAGAGATGGAATAAGAGATGGCCGGATATTGAAAGGCCTTGGCCGGTGGAAGGGACTTTTAACAGGGAAGTAATCGAGACTATACGAATACTTGTATCAGCATACAAGGCAGGAAATAAAAAAGGAAAAATAGGAGAAAAAAGGAAGGAAAAAAGAGAATGGGAATTGGGATTGTTGAAAATATTTGACGAAGAAGGACTCAAATTGAACCGAGAGTTCAAACAGAAAAAAGAGAAAATGACAGCTGAAATGCTGAAAAATGTGGAGGAAGCTAGGAAATTAATGGAAAAAGCAAACACGCCTTTTTCACATGTGTCCCCTGTTAAGAATCCCCCACCGTATGATGCGAGTGAAAACAACGGTAATGTCTATCCACAACTCCCGATAATCAACCAAGAAGGAAGTTACCAGCTGGAGACGGAGGATAAAGACATTGTCGAAACAGGAAGAGCGAAGACAACCATCATCATGCACCCCAGCCCTACCCACAAAAGAAATAAAACACGATTTGCGAAGCAAGGCACCTCTGACTACACCAGAAAGGAGGCGCGGTATGACAGCCAGAGTGACGCTGAAGGAGCAGCTGGGGGTTACGCCCCCATAATTAAAAGCATCTTAAAACGAGCGGAGGAAAAAGGACGCACTCCAGGGAAAAAGATTAGGACAAAAACATATTTTAGCAGTACCGACAGTGGGAGCGACAGTAGTGATGACGAGTGGGGCGGCAAGGTCCCAACGCCCACCTCATGCTCCACCCCCATGGCTATAGAGGATTGGAGACGAACGGCTTTAATAAGCATTAAGACCAAGAAAAAGCAATGCCTGGAGGAATTGGACTGGTGTGGGGAGCCCAGGGAGCAAGAGGAGCTGGAAGAAGAATTGCAAAGATTAGAAGTTGCTGAACGCGAGCTGAAGAAAGAAGCATCCAAGCTGCCGGCGAATCCTTTAAGGCATGGGCGAAAATTAAGGGGAGCACATACAATTCTGCCAGTGTTGGTAAGAGGACAACAGCTGGAATACAAGCCATGGCAGAATTCCGACATGTCAGCCATCCTTGAGAAGCTGCCCACCATTCAGGATGGAGCACACCCTTGGATATCCAAGTTGGAGGAGTGCATGGTGGGGACGCAGTTTGCGGTAGGCGACATCAAGAGGCTCCTGGCTAATGTGGTAGGTCCATACCATGAAAGACCTTTTGGGAGAAGCAGGGCTACATCAATTTACCACAACATCAGCGAATGACTCCGACCTGTTTGCAGCAGTCCGAGGCCAGATGTGGGGAGCACTGAAGGCAGCTTATCCGACCAATGCAAACCCCGATAACATTGTGATCGAACCCCTGGGACCGATGGAGAATGCACGCTCATACGTGGCAAGAGCGCATCAAACTTGGAGACACATTACTGGAAACGACCCGGACACAACCCAAATGGAAAAATCTATCTTGCGGGATAAGATCCAGAAGGGCCTGCCCCTGCAAGTGAGGAGTAAACTGGCTGAAGTAGTGGGACTGGGAAACATGACGACTAATGTCTACACCGATCACGTAGCTCATCAAGTTGATTGGTTCCGCAAGAAGGAGATGGCCCAAAAGGAACAAGACCAAGAAGTGGTGAGGAGGCTGAACCAGGTGCAACTCGCGGACAATAAGAAGGAGAAGAAGCAGACGGTCGTGGTGCAAGCTCCACCGCAACAAATCATATTACAGCCCACGCCCCCGCCTGGACAACCGCCGCAGTCAGCTATGGCAGTGCCCTTCAGTCCAGCCCCTCAATGGGGAAATAGACAGACCCATCTCTGGGGAGCCAAAGCCCGTGGAGACAAAGGATGGGCAGGAAGGCCGAATCTCCCGGGGGGCCTACAACAAAGACCTACTGTGTGTTACAATTGCGGGAAACCAGGCCACATGGCTCGCCACTGCGACAGACCCAACAACAGCTCCCCTGGAGGTGGCTTCAGAGGGGGCGTCAAACAACGAGTCCAAATGCCCCAAGGCCCGGCACACCCCTTTGGGGGCCCGGAGCCCGGATTTTAGGGGTGCCCAGAGTGCCCTAAGGGGGGATGTCAGCTGGTAGTGTCAGGTCCGGAACAGGAGCCAATAATAACAGTGAAAGTAAATGATCAACCATTAACAGCTATGGTTGACAGCGGAGCTGCTTTCACTTGTATCCGGCCCGAAGACGCTACACATCTCCCCATGTCCGGTCATTTCGTGCGGACAATAGGGTTCGAGGGTATTAAACAGCTGATCCCTTCCACAAGACCAGTAAAGCTCTGCTGGCAAGACCACACGATAAGAATACCAGTCCTGGTGTCAGACCGTACACCTATTGCCCTCCTTGGCAGAGATGCTTTGTGTGGATTAAACTGCACCATAAAGTGTTCCCCCGATGGATGTGAGATTGAAATCCCATACCAAGCGTGCCATCAGGTGATGATGCTGTCAGAGTCCAGGAAGTCAACACCCACTGTATTTTGGGTGGGAAAGATCAGCGACGACCTGTTGAAACCATACAAGAAATGGGAAAAGTTTATCCACTCCAATAAACCAGGAGCAAGGACCCCCGAGTACCCGTTTCACTGTACATTACAATACCACAAAGACCTAACGCAGGCCCAGGCAGAAGAGTGGTTACGTCGGCAACCCCATGGAGTGCAATTGAATGGGACTTGTATCGTCCTGGGACCACAGGGAGTGGCCATGAAAATACAGAGAGACATATACATCAACAAGGAATTCAAGGTCAAAAATAGCATCCCACATGTGACCTTGTTGGTGGCAGAGGACTGTGAGCAGCAACATGTGGGGGAGATGATGGTGGAGGCGGAGAGGCGCAAGTTTTCCCCGCTGGAAGGAAACGTTGCGCTGTGGGTGAGCGCTGATAAGCAGTATATGAAGATCATGATCTCAGCGCACGGACACGGACAACCACAAACGGTGCAGCTGTCGCACGACTCCATCCTCAGTATGGCGACTGATCAACTCAAAGAGGACATGTTGCGGCAGGTCCCTGACTACCTGTGGTCGCGCCATAGTACAGATATTGGACTTGTAAAATCAGCGCAACCGGTAAAAGTGGATCTTCGGCCAGGCTGTAGGCCGCCGTGGAAAACACAGTATCCACTGAAAGAGGAAGCAGTTCAAGGGATCGAGACACAGATTGAAGGGCTGCTCGTGGCAAATGTGTTAAGAATAACGCAGACCCCTCTTAGTAATACGCCAATATTGCCCTTGAAAAAACCTGACAACACCCATCGGCTGGTACATGATCTTCGAGCAGTGAACGAGGTGGTAATTGACAATGTAGCCGATGTGCCGGATCCGCACACCCTGCTGGCACAGATACCGCCGGATGCTGAGTGCTTCTCAGTGGTGGACCTTTGTGGCGCCTTTTTCAGTGTCCCACTCAGCTGTGAATCACAAGGACTGTTCGGGTTTACATTCAAGGGGCAGTTTTATCAATATCAGAGACTTCCTATGGGCTATAAACATAGCCCTCATGTGTTTAACAAAGTGTTAAAAGATGACCTCGAAGGGCTGGAACGACAGGTGCAGAGCACTGTTATTCAATATGTGGACGATATTATTGTCTGTGCCGTAGATGTTGAAACGTGTCACAAAGACTCAATCAGACTGTTGCAAATTTTGGCAGAAAATGGTCATAAAGTGTCCCAAAAGAAATTGCAATACTGTAAAAAACAAGTTGACTATTTGGGTCAGAAAATATCATATGGACAGAGACGTATCTCAGATGGCCATTTGGAGGCCATACGGACGGCTCCGAAACCCAGAACCGTCAGGCAAATGTTAACATTTCTGGGAATAGCGGGCTATTCGGCCTCCTGGGTCGAAGAATACGCCAAATTGGTAGGGCCGCTAAGGGCTATGATCAAAGACACAGGCAATAATGACCTCCACGCAACACTGGATTGGACACAGGATGGCCTTGTGGCGTTTGAAACAACCAAGGCAAGGTTGCAAGAGGCCCCGGCATTGGCTTTACCAGACTATTCCAAAAATTTCGTGTTATTCACGTCAATCTCAGCAGGGGGAAAGTTTGCGTGTGCGATTCTTTGTCAGCCTACAGGCACCGGGTCTGGACCCCAACCTGTGGCCTATTATTCAACATCCTATTCCGAGGTGGAGATGGGACTGCCGCCTTGCTATAGAGCTATGGTGGGAGTCTATTTGATGTACGACAAAGCCTCTGCCATAACCATGGGCTATCCTGTGACCATTCTGACTCACCATAGTCTTCGGACTCTGTTAAACCATGGCAAGTACACCTTGACAGAGCCCCGGCTCCGGGACTATTACAGACTTTTGGAGCAAGAGGATGTCACTCTAGCAAGGTGTACTACTGTAAACCCAGCTGAATTTTTGCCAACTTCAGAGGACGGAGACCCTCACGATTGCTTACATGAGTCAGAAAAATACTCGAGATTACGGTCTGGTTTGCAAGCCATCCCCTTGGGCGAGGCGGATCTCGAACTCTGGACGGACGGTTCTTGTTATCGAGTCGGGGAAAATTTGTGCGCTGGCTATGCAGTGGTACAAGCGCAAGGTCCTGAGTTTGCGACAATCAAAGCCGAAGTGGTGCCACAACCAGCCTCGGCCCAGCTTGCTGAACTAGTGGGGTTAACGGAAGCGTGCTTGCTCGCGGAAGGGAAAAGAGCGACGATCTATACAGATTCCGCATACGCGCATAGTGTGTGCCACCTGTTTGGTGCTGTGTGGAGGAATCGGGGCTTCAAGAAAACTGACGGTTCCCCCATCCAGCATCATGCGCAGATAATGAGACTGCTGATGGCTATGATGAAGCCCAGTGAAATAGCCATCGCGAAGTGTGCGGCCCACAAGTCCGATGCGTCCAGGGTTACGCAGGGAAACAAGATGGCAGACGAGGCAGCCAGGGCTGTCACGAAGGGAAGCCAGAAGGGAAGAGTTTTGTTAGTAACGCATGAGGTTGACCTCGAGGACAGGGTCACGCTCAGAGATGTACTGTTGATGCAAACGACCGTTAATCCGATGGACAAACATCTTTGGGCACAGAGGGGGGCGAGTCAGGACTCTACCGGCGTTTGGAGAAATCACGAGGGTCTGATAGTGGCGCCGCCAGATTTGTTGGGACTGTTAATCCAGGAGGCACATGGGTTAGCCCATGTGTCAAGGGGGGAGGTGAAGCGAAAAATAACCGCAGAATATGGGTTTTGGGCGCCCTATCTACTCGAACAAATCGACCAGGTTATTGGAAGATGTGTAATTTGTTTGAAAAACAATGTGAGGAGAGGGGTAGCCACCCCCACGGGTTACATCCCGACTCCTAATGGCCCCATGAGAGAACTAGTGATAGATTTCGTCGACATGATACAACCTGTTGAAGGGAAAAGATACATGTTGGTGGTCGTAGACCGATTCTCAAGATGGCCGGAGGCCTGTCCAACTAAACGAAAAGATGCTCAGTCTGTGGCCAAGTTCCTGTGCCGTGAAGTCATCAGCAGATGGGGTCTGCCGGATAGGATTTCTTCAGATAACGGGAGAGAGTTTGTGGATAAAACGGTCAAAATCATATTTCAAAAATTGGGAATTAAACAGCGGCTTGGCGCAGTATATCATCCACAAAGCCAAGGCATTTGTGAAAAAATGAACGGCGTTTTAAAAAATAGAATTTCCAAAATTTGTCAACATACAGGCTTGAATTGGATAGCTGCCTTACCACTGGCACTGATGGTCTGCAGGTCGAGTCAACTACGCGATTTGCATTTGACCCCACACGAATTGGCAACCGGTAGACGCATGCCTTCACCATGTTTGCGAACCAGTGGGAAAGGCCCAAGCCTGTCAATTTTGGAGGACGAAATGAAAGCCTATGTCAAACACTTAACCACGATACATAGGGATATTTCCACCTATGTTGTTGACAGGCAGAAACAAGAAGAGGCACAAGAGAGACTCGAGGCAAATACTAAAGACACTGTTCAGCCAGGAGACAAGGTGTATGTGAAAGTGTTCCGGCGCAAGTGGTTCAACGAAAGGCGGCAGGGGCCATTCGAAGTTGTCCGCTGTACCGGAACTGCGGTGCAAGTACAAGGGTCGCCAACTTGGTACCATTTGACACACTGCGTCAAGGTGCCCAAAGATGAAGATCCCCAAAGAGGGAGGCGCGACTGCGAAACTGCAGAACCACTGCCAGAACAAGAATCGCCAGAGGGCCCGGATCGGGACAAAGATGGGCATGATCAAGCTGTGGTGGATAATGTGTCTGCTGAACCTGTCCCTGAGGACATCACGGGCAGCACAGCCGACGACAGAGGAGACCAACAATTCAACGATATCGATCTTGACGACGCACCCGCCCCAGGCGCAGATGACGACCCTCAGCACAACAACACTGAGCCAACTACCGCCGGAGGTAGTGCCCCCAGAGAACAACGCCACCCAGCAGGACCCAGCGGCGGACGCCCAGTCCGCCACAGAGTCCGGCCGGAGCGGTACATTGAGCAATGTTGAGGGAGTGTTGGTGGGGGCTGCAATACTGCCATGCAATTGCAGAAAGGAAGAAGGGTCCCTGTGCAGACGCACCGCCGAATGGGAAGACAACACCGGTAACATACTTGCCCTGGCCGGGCGAACACATGCGGACAATGTGCTGTTATTAAATACATATAGACGGTTTGAGGTGCTAGGAGATTGTGCTCTACTTCTGACAAAAATTGGCATAGATGATTTCGGGTACTATACGTGTACTTGTCTCAAACGGGGGGCGAGAAAGGCAGACCGCACGGGCGGCCATAAGACGGTGGACAGCGTTAATTTCGTGACGTTGGTGGAGAGAAAAGAAATTGCGAAACAGCATCCATACAGCCCCGTCGCGGAAGGGGTCAAAAAGGAAGAAGCAGTCACCATAAAAAATGTCGCCTTACCCTTGACAACAATTGGTGACAGCTTTGAAACACAGTCTGCCGCTTCAGGGACGCTCATGTCGGAGGTAGAGGCTGTAGAGCCGACGCCTGACGTTCCAGAAAATGTTAACGAAGCGCTTGCGGAATCGAACTGGTCCCCGGCAGAGGTGCAAGCCAATTTGCATGCCATGGCGAGACGGGAGATTGCATGGAAGGCTTATGGGTTCGACGCCTTGGCATTACCTGGGGTCGATGAATGGGCAGGAAGGAACATGTGGTATCAACTGATGGTGCATTCGATTAAATCGTCTAAGGCGGTGAGTGGGCCGTGTTTAGTAAGAGTGAAATCACCAAGTACGCTTAAGGCCGTGTTCCAGACCATACCGGTGCCGGTATCCGACAATTGCCAGCTTAGATTATTGCTTTGGTTGGTATACGAACAGTCGTGGAAGGCACCTGAAACCGACGCGCAGGTCAGGAAGATTTTCAAGCCCACAGGGGAGTGCGCCTGGATAAGCGAACTTCCCTACTTGGATTTGCTCGCCGTGCATGAGGACATCCAAGTCGCGGTGCCAGAATCCATAGATGTGCCATCTGTAAAGGTGCCCACCTGTTTTTGCTCTAATGTGACACATGGAGGGCCGGGGGTGCCTATGGGGGTGGCAGACTGCGACTATTACTCCATGCAATTCCCAGGAGAAGCATGGGGGCAGAGGGGAGCCGTCCATCCGGTGACCTTTGCTCTACCAGACTCCTATCAGGCGATTACTGTGATGGTGGCGAATCGCACGGTGCCTGGGAACACGACTGTAGGGAATCTTAGAGACATCTGGTGGGTTTGTGGAACTAGAGCTTATTTGTTTTTGCCGTATGGATGGATGGGTTGCTGCTATTCTGCCACCCTGAAGCTTCCGTTCGAGGTGTTGGCGATTAGGAAGGGCCACAAGCCTGAGGAGAAGGCTTTTAGGGAGGTCCCTAGTAGGGCTAAGAGGGAGATGGCAGCGTTTCATACTACGGACGCGTATCATTGGAGAATTAGCTTGGGAGAAAAATGGGGCCTTGGGATTTTTCCCTGGTATGGGGTCACATTTTTGGCAGATCACATTGATAACATCACGTATACCCTTCAGGGGTTCGCGAATGAGACGATCAAGGGTTTCAGACAGTTGTCGCTTACCCAAAGGAGCCATCGGCTGACTCTGCTTAAACACGACATGGCTTTGGATTATATCTTGGCAAGGCAAGGGGGGTTGTGCGTAGCCCTAAATTTGACGGACGACGCTTGCTACACTTTGATCCCAGATAACACTGACAACATCACCAGTATCATCGACGCGCTTAGAGTCATTCGGGATTCTTTTGGGCCGTCTGAGGGCGCTGGTTGGTCAGCGACGGGGTGGATACAGGATAGACTGGGACCTGTGGGAACGATAGTGGCGCAGGTGCTGGGGGCACTCGGGATATCGCTGTGTGTAATGTTTTGTTTTTGCACTGTGATATTGACTTGTGCAAAGGCCATGATATTACGGTGGATAGGTGTGGTAATGCCGAGGGACCAGACCCAGATGCCGTTACTCCCGTTCGACCGCGATGCAGATCTGAAATGCGCGGATGGGATGCTAATAAATGATAGGTACTCGGATTAAATTTAACAGATTGGCGACGTGAGTACAAAGGTAGGGAGGACTGAGAGTAGCGATAGAAAACACTAAAAATAAATAAAGGACCGGGGATAGGACAGTGATGTGAGCGGAAAACCAGGTGTAGGGAACAAGAACACAGCACCAATGTCTTGGTATTCCGATTTTCAATTTTCTTTTGCTGTGTTGCATGATTCCAGTGTGATGTGGTCCACCGTACAGTGTTGCCCGGCCCTTGACAGACTTTACCACCTTCGTTATGTCAAAGTTGCATGTGTGCTTTGTGTTTCGTGCCATTGCCATCACTGGATACTGGCAGAAGTTCTCATTCGTTGCAGAACCCCTGGATGTGGACCGGGGCCGTGCAAGGGACTCTATGGACAGTGAACTGGACATAAGGACTTTGTATGGACAGCAGGCCCTGGGCAGGGGTACCTGGCACGACCCACCATGGGAAGATTCGGTGGACTGGACTCTGCCTCAGCACGCACTCACACATGAGAAGGGGGGCTACATTTCGGGGTTTTGAGTCGATAAGCATGTTTTGATACCTCTTTGTTGTATACCTCGTTGTTTTGTTCCGTTTTTATACCTCCTTTTGTTAAATCATGGCATGTTGATTAGGTGGCGATGCGACTTGACCGTTTGGCAGTCGTTGAACGTGTCATTTCTTTTTCTTACTGTTCTGTGAGCTCATACTGTTTTGTGATGTGTGCCAGGACTCCTTGTTACCTGGCTGACGCCAGGTGGAGGGAATCACTGGGGTTGTTAGGAAGGGCCTCCCTCTTTTTCCTTGTCATTAGACTGGCAGTTTTTTTCTCGAGGGAGGGCCGACAGCTTTTTGGGGTTTCTAACGGACCACGCCAAATTCATTACTTCCCAAATTATCGATGGTGTTACGGTATTACCTAAGGGGGGTGGTTATCGTCATTTGGAGGAGGTGGACTTCAATTATCTTTATTTGTGGTTCCTGTGAGGCCTCAGGTTGCTGTCGAGGAGCAGTTGGATACCTAAAGAGTTTGAGCTTTCCTAGACAATGTAACCTTGCGTAGCATGTCTTGAGCGTGATTTAGGCTGCGATTTTCTAGGCCGTATTGTAGACGTGACTGTAAAATTTGGTTGGGTGAAGATTTTTGGATGTTTACCGATGTCATCTTTCTTTTTCGGACCGTTTTCGGGACATTTATAACGTCCCGGAGGGGGGAATGAGGTAAATTTTAGATTCTAGGCGTCGCCGTATGTCACCTTAAATGGTGACTTAGCTGCAGTGAGGAGACCATAAGCTATTTTGGCTGGCCAGAGATGCCTCAGTTTCTGCAAGGTATAGCAACTTAGAATATAGAAGGGAGCAGCTGTTGTTATGCAGGGGAAAGCGTCTTCTACATGTCCTTCTTAGGACATTTGGGAGCAACGAGTAGACTAAAATACGAACAGCAGCTGCACCCCAAGTCATGACATCAACGGTTCGGGCAGGTATAAGATAGGCTTGTCTGTCAGAGGGGGGAGCTTTTTTGGGGCGAACATCTGTGCCGTCGAGAGCTGAACCATCTTTGCTTTTGGGGCCACTCAAACTTTTGGAGAGACATCACTTTGACATCGGTTGAATAAAATCTTTTCCCAATCAGCCGTGTGTCACTGGAGTGCTTGGCCGGGACAGCCATTGTCCACCGAGTGTTTTTGGAGACCAGCGAAACAACAAAGACCATTCACCACACACCCCAGATTTTAGGACAATAAATTAGTTAAATTTTGCGCATTATACATGGAAAAAAACCGGTACTTGTATTTCTTCTGCAGACAAGAGGAAGCCCAGCGCATTGATGAGGAGCTCTTCAGTGAGTACGGCTTCAGTGTGGACCAGCTGATGGAGCTCGCAGGGCTCAGTTGTGGTACCACCATCACAAGAGTGAACCACACTGTCCTTCCAGAATGATCATAATGTGAATCTAAGCATCTTCTGCTATTCCTCCCCCGGTTGGGGAGCGTCGGAAGCGGTGTGCGAGGAGGCTGAAGCCAACTCGGCTCGCCCGGCCGTGCCTTCCATTCTTCTGGCGAATATTCGATCGCTGGACAACAACATGGTTGACATTCGCCTGCTGAGATCTACGAACCGGACAGTGCGTAACTGCTGTGTGCTCGTGTTCACTGGGACTTGGTTGACCGTCAACATTCCGGACTCTGCTGTACATCTGGAGCGGCTAGCGGGCGGACCGGGCCATTGTACGAGGGGGAACATCGCGAGAAGGTGGAATGCGCGTCTACATCCGTGACGAATGGTGCCGGGACTCTGTAGTGGGATGCAAGCACTGCTCGCCACTGGCGGAGTTTGTGATCTCCAGGCTGTTGGGGTCCTGAACTCCTTCCCCTTCTGAGTGGCGTCCTGTTAGAGTTAGGGTTAGGGTGCGAAAGGGACTCCAGTCGGATCCGGGTCTGCTGGAGCTCCTCGTGTGCCGTGCAGCTGAAATTGATCTCAACAGGTTAGTCGTTACTGGAAAATGTGTAAATTTTGTAAGATGTGCGATGTTCCACTGTGACACATCCACTGACCTCATCTCCTTTATTGCTGAGTCGGACATATTTGCCGTCCTGCTCCACCTCATCCACGGTGACCTGCCCGCTAGCAGAGGCCTGCTGGGTGATGGGAGTACGAGTCACAGCGCTTCCGGCGAAGCTCGAAGCCTCGCTGTCCGTGTCGTTGGGACGCTTCCTCTTCCCGCTGGCCGACGTGGTCGAGCGTACCGTGCGGACAAACGTGGAGACATTAATTGCTATGAGAGGAAAAGTTGTGGTATGTTTGTAAGCCACACACACCTCTCCTCCTCGCTGTCAAGCACCTACCTGTAGGCAATTATCTCCATATCCAGCACTAGCTTGACATCCATTAGCTCCTGATACTCATCCAGCTCCTGTCGGCACTTATCTCCAGATCCAACGCTAGCTTGAAATCCATTAGCTCCTGATACTTATCCAGCTTCTGCTCCAACCGCTCCCTCATGTCGACCATTTCTCGGTCTTTCTCCCCGAGGAGGTCTCTCTTTGGAGACAGAGCCTCCTCCAGATCTTTCACTTTTGCATCACGGGCTGCAAGCTAGTGTCAACACAGACTTTTTAAACTTTTGCAGCTGAGACAGATTCTAAAGTCCAAATGATAAATGGTTACCTCTTTTTGAAGGTAGAGTTTAATTTGAAGTTCATGCTGGCTTTGCATCTTCATCAAGGCTTCGGGCAGTTTACTTTCATAATCTTCCTGGGGGGCGTTTTCAAAATCCACCATGCGAGACTCGTGCCGGCGTTTGACCTTGCGCAACTCCTACGTGAGACGTGAGAATGACTCAGCTTTATTCTCATGAATTAAAAATAAGCGATAGTGATGATAATCGTGTAATAAACTGGGAATATGGAAAATGGATGGACGCAGTCAAATGTGCTATTTATGTTGATATGCGACTATGGCAGACATGGGCAAACTACGGCCCGCGGGCCACATCCGGCCCACGGGGCCGTTTAATCCGGCCCGACAAACCTGAATAAAGTGTATTATAAATGTTTGGGGGGGTCATTTTCCCTACAATTACTATGTTTCCCCAGTAGATGGGAAAGCGCCCGCCCGCCCGCGCATTTACTCCCGGGAGCCGTCAGAAAGCTCGGTGCACACTCACAAGTACATGTGCGTACTCAGTAGTACGTAGTCATTTCATCTATCAGTGCCGAATTTTGAGTGTAGGCTGTGACGTCAATATTCTCGTAATTCGCGTGCTGAGTTTTCAGATACAGTTTTACGCTAAAGCCACCCACAAACCTTCCCCTGGAATCCTTCTATTAAAATGAGTCGCCCAAGAAAAAGCAAGGTGGACACAGTGCCGAGTGTTTAAAAGAGAGTGGCCAATTTGGCTCGACGTACGCGACGTGACGTTCAGCCACATGAACGTCAACAAAGCCAGTCACAGATCTAGGTTAACGGACCGACACCTCGGCTCTATCCTAAGAATTACCACAACAAATTTTACTCCAGACTATGATGCACTGGCAAAAAAGGGAAACCAACAATACTATTGATTTCTTTATTTAGATGTATTCTTTCACTGATTCTTCAAGATGATGTATTTGGTCAGAATGTTTGCCGTTGGATGTGATGTTGCCTCATTAGATAAACATATTTCATAAATCTGACCTGCAGGCGCTGAAGTGATGGAAAATGTTATACATCATAACAATGTCGTATTTAATAAGAATCACTGATAGTAGTTTTTTGGTGAAATATTTTTTTAATGCTGTTAATAAATGCATTTGTTTTCAAAAAATCCATGCTAAAAGTAAAAAGCTTTTATGCAATGACCTTTACATGTCATTTATATGACCTTTACACACAAACACTACATCCATCTGCTCCTGGTTCGGCCCCCCGGTCAAAATTTAGAACCCAATTCGGCCCGCAAGTCAAAAAGTTTGCCCGCCCCTGGACTATGGGATGGTTAACTGGAAGTCCAATGTTGAGCTGCAATTAGTCACGAGGAGGATTTTCCTTGGGGTGTGGCCCCAGCAGCAAAGCAATTATGTCAGCACTAATATCCAGCATCCATTTTGTTGTTGGCATATTTTTGATAAAATGGCCGGGCCTCACCTTGCTTTCAGCTCCTTGATTTCCTCCCTCAGCTTGCTCACCTCCAGCTCCAGACGTGCACGCTCTTTGGCCTCAGAGTCCAGAGTCGCACGGGCATCCGCCAGCTCCGTCTCGAAAACGGCCTTCAGGCCCGTCAGCTGCCGGGACACCTCTGTTTCGGATTCAGTGATGCGCAAAAGCAAGCCGGCGTTCCCCACTTCCCGGGAACGGGCGTTGTCGACGTAAATGCCCAGAAGGTCGTTGAGCTTGCGGAGATCTTCCACCTCCTGGGAGAGGGCGTTGTTTGCACCTTGAGGAATGTTTTCTGGGGTCGCCGTCTCGAGCTTGCTTCTGCTGATCCAGGAAAGACTCAGTGTCATGCATTACACCAATGCCTGATTGCACTTATCAAAGAAACTGCATAGAGGTTTCTTCAAAGTCAAACAAAGGTTCCTTTGTAAATACACATAAAAAAAAACAACTCACTCTTTGCAATGGTTCAAAGAAACTATGCAACGGATGGATCCTAAGGGCGGCTCGGTGGGGCACTGGGTAGCACGTCCGCCTCACAGTTAGGTGGGTGCTGGTTCGATTCCACCTCTGGCCCTACCTGTGTGGAGTTTCCTCCCTCAGCTTGCTCACCTCCAGCTGCAGACGGTCGTTGAGTAGGGGTGTAACGATACATCGATTAATCCATATAATGCTCTACGATTTATTGGCATCGATGCTAAAGGTAAACATCGATTTATATCGCCGTGTTTGACCTCGGACATTAGACGCGACTTTATTTTGAAATCCAGTTCATTGTTGCTTGCTTCCTCTTTCCGGGAGCAGGGAGCACAGGGCTCGAAGCTTATTTTTTGCCCAAGTTGCCCTCGGGCAAGTTGGAGAAAATTTTACTTGCCCGAAACAAAATTTTACTTGCCCGAATTTTTTTGGAGTGGATTTTTACTTGCCCGACACATTTTTGCAATAAAAAAGACAACACTATAAGTTTTGCCTTCATATGCCTTCGTATCCGCCAACCGGAAACAAGCTCTGCTGGTGCGCAGGCGCAGAAGAGCCAGGGACGGGTGAGAGAGCATGCATTTAATTACGAAGCGCTTTGCCGTTATCAATGTATTGCAGACTTACACGAGAAACTAACCGCTCCCTAGAAAACAAAATGTCGGACCAGAAGCGGCAGAAGTTGCGAGAAATTATGCACAAAATCGTCTTTTTACAGCTTGAAAACATGGTATTATGGCAGGGCAAGTTCGGGCAAGTGAGGAAAAAATTCTACTTGCCCGTCTGCCATCGCTACTTGCCCCGGGCAATCGGGCAATCGTTAGTTTCGAGCCCTGCACGAAGAAAGAATCCGATCTGGCAAAAGCCCGTGCGGCTCTGGACTCAGAGGCCACAGAGCGTGAACGTCTGCAGGTGAAGTTGTCCAAGCTGAAGATTGATTTTGACGAGCTGGAAGCAAGGTGAGGCCCGCCCGGCCATTTTATCAAAAATATGCCAACAACAAAATGGATAGTGGATATTAGTGCTGACACAATTGCTTTGCTGCTGGGGCCACACCCCAAGGAAAATCCTCCTCGTGACTAATTGCAGCTCAATTGGACTTTCAGTTAACCATCCCATATGTGGGACTCACGATGGGATCACCGGTGTTTGAGTGATGTTCCAGTTATTTATTTTCTTTCTGTGTGTTCGCAATTGTCATGGTGATAATACTAGCCAACTTACATTGGCTCCCGGTCCATTTAAGATGTGACTTCAAGGTTCTTCTACTAACCTATAAATCGCTGCATGGCTTAGCGCCTTCATATCTCGTCGACCTAGTTGTTCCTTATGTTCCGTCTCGTAACCTTCGTTCGCAAAACGCTACCCTTTTAGCGACACCGAGGGCCAAGAAAATGTCTGCAGGCTCTAGAGCATTTTCTATTCGGGCTCCAGAGCTTTGGAATGCCCTACCAATGGATATTAGGACTGCTACCTCAGTAGAAACATTTAAGACACGTTTAAAGACACATTTCTATGACATGGCCTTTAACTAACCTGTAGTGGCCGATTCGGCTGGAGTTTGTTTTCTCTCCCTCTCCACCCCCTCCCTCCCCCCTCCCCGGCCGGGGAGGTGGTTAGGTGGCACCCATGCTGACAGCGGCTATCTGGATTCTCGTGGGCCAATTCAGGATGGGGGAACTGCAGCTCAACCTCCTCGAAGACACTGCCAGGACAATTGAGGGCTCCTTCGGCAGCCCTCTGCTATGACATGGACATCCACTTTTTATTTAATTGATTTTCATGTTGTATCATTTGTGCCCTCTCTGCATCCATTTCAACCTGGTGATCCTGAAAGGGGGATCCTTCCATCTGTGGTCCCTTCTCAAGGTTTCTCATTTTCCCCTGGTAGGGGTTTTTAAGTTTTTCCTTGCCCTTTTGGGAGCTTAAGATCAGGGGATGCTTTGAGAATAATTGTCAATTTCTGTCTATGTGAAGCCCTTTGAGACTCCTTGTGATTTAGGGCTATACAAATAAACTTGACTTGATTGTTCTGGTGTTTTTTTAACTCGGCTGTATGTATTTGTTTGTTCACGCTGATTTCTCCGACTGCCCGAAATTTTCCATATTCTCAGTTTATGTGTATATCTGTCATCACAGGGACACGAAGAAAGAATCCAATCTGGCGAAAGCCCGTGCGGCTCTGGACTCAGAGGCCACAGAGCGTGAACGTCTGCAGGTGAAGTTGTCCAAGCTGAAGATTGATTTTGACGAGCTGGAAGCAAGGTGAGGCCCGCCCGGCCATTTTATCAAAAATATGCCAACAACAAAATGGATAGTGGATATTAGTGCTGACATAATTGCTTTGCTGCTGGGGCCACACCCCAAGGAAAATCCTCCTCGTGACTAATTGCAGCTCAATTGGACTTTCAGTTAACCATCCCATAGTCGCACATCAATATAAATAGCGCATTTGACTGCGTCGAGGGTTTAATACTGTTTTTGCTCAGGAAGTCGCATCACATTCAAATCCTTAAAGATGAGCTGGAGTTTGAAAAGAAGCTGCATTCCGCGGTCGGTAATTACCATCACTATCGCTTATTTAATTAATGAAAATAAAGCTGAGTCATTCTCACGTCTCACGTAGGACTTGCGCATGGTCCAAAGCCAGCACGAGTCTCGCATGGTGGAGTTGGAAGCCGGCCAAAAAGTGAAAGATCTGGAGGAGGCTCTGTCTACAGAGAGGGAGCGGACCCAGAACAAGGAGGAGAGGTCTTTTTACAGCTTTAGAACATACCACAATGTTTGCTCTCATAGCAATAAATGTCTCCACGTTTGTCCCCAGGGTACGCCAAACCATGTCGGCCAGCAAAAAGAGGAAACGTCCGAAGGACAGCGAGGGTTTGAGCTCGGGCGGATGCAATGTGCCTCGTCCTAAAATCGCCCAGCAGGTCACTGTGGATGAGCAGCAGGTCACTGTGGATGAGCAGCAGGTCACTCTGGATGAGGTGGACTGTGCAACGGGATGTTTGCAAAAGTTGTCAAATTGGTGAACTATCCAAATGAAGCCCGTGTCCAGACACTTGGGTTGGAACTCGATCATGTGAGTAACACAGCGCGTGCTGCTAACCCCGTGTACATTGACAGACTGGAGG